>NC_047020.1:43447213-43747213 GCF_902652985.1 Pecten maximus
TTTTTTTTGCCTTTCCTTTTGGGAAAAACCCTTTTTTTTCGGAAGTTTTTTTTAAACATTTTTAAAGGAGGGGCACCCCCACAGGAACTGTTGCAAATCATCCCCAGAGGTGAAAAATATATTTCTTAAAAAAAAAAAAGATAACGTTCCATTTTAGTTGTTAGCACTTCCTGACGTTCTTTTGTGACCGTGTCGGAAAATATTTACACAATTGTTATCTCCCTTCAAATCACTCTCAATCAGTGTCTCTTGAATGCTAGAATGGCGTTGTGTTGTCAAGTAGCAGACGCTAGGTGAATAAAGGATGCTTATGGCACATTTAAGCGTGTATCATGCTCCCCCTGGCTATTGTAATGTTTTCAAGGTAAGATTGACACATTTTAAACATATGAATATGTTTTGTACTGATTTAAAAAAAAAAAAATGTGTTTGGTCAATAATTACCGTCTGCGCCTCCATCTTCGTCAGCAGAAACGTCAAAAAAATCGCGCGTGCTTTGTCGCGCCATAAAAATCACGATAATGGGTACATCACGATAATGGGTCGCCAACCAGTACATGTTATTTCATTAAAACCAGCAACCGATTTAAATATCTTTGATGAATTGTTAAATATTGTTAACTTTGGAGAACAATGCTTCCACAGTTTTTTTTTTTTTTTTTTTTTTCCAAAGTTTGTAATTTGTTCTTATTTTGGGAGAGGGCTTTGATAATGCTGCAATAACTTGTGTCCAATTAATCCTACTGCTTTTTCCTTGTGGCAATAAAATATGTTTAAATCGGTTACCGATCTAAATATGTATGACATAAATGTTCAAACTTACCACGTGAAGTATTGGCTAACAGTGGGAATCATGTGCATGGCACTCATCAGTGCCACTGACATCAGTATGGTCCTGCTAGGCCTATCCATCGTACGCGTGGGAATCCCAATGTTATGGAAGAGAGTTTAGAAGATCAGAAGCCTTGGCTAGCGAAGATGCAAGTGTATGTGACGTCACAGATGGGGTTATATATTTTACCAATCATGACGTCATACCATTGTCATCTTAAAAAAGGGCGATAACTAGTTAACTTAAGGTCTCACACAACTAATTATTTCACTATATGTTATTACTTATGACTCCGTCCCCTCAATCGCTCATTTGAAATTCAAATGTTGTGAAATTTATATCAGAATAAAATTTGAAGATTTCCATACCAGAAAAATGATGTTATTGGATAGGTTTAATCGTATATAAGAGCATACCAGTACTTAGAAGACAGTAACCCTGATATTTATGTAACAATGTGAAAATTTGGCAATTTATTGGTTTTTATTATGTTTGATATATTTTACCCCAGGTACGCGCCGCTCGCTGTTTTCGTCAACGTTTTCGTGGTGCGCGCGGACTTTTGTACGACTTTGCTGTTTACCTGTGTACGTTACCTGTCTTACATGTATGTAGTGATTTGTTATGTAAATGTGGTGTTGGAATGTTTCCTTATATGGTCATGTCCAGTGTCGTCTCTTTTTGGGTTTTGGCGGTCAATTTGGTGTCTTTGTCTTGTATAGTTTTAGCATACGTAGAGCCGGGGGAATTCCCGCCTTTTTACACCTGGAATCCTACACCTTTCTAATTTATATCAGAAGTGTAGATGTTGGATTTTTAAAATCTCAAGACTCTACTCTTTATTGTCATATATAGAAAGTACCCATTGCATGTGTTATTTACTGAAGAAATAGCAACAAACCCAAGAAACACATATTTTTCTTCAGGGACTTAGTTCAGGTGAAACACCTGTTGATTGGCTGAATTAGTTATGCGAGACCTTAAATTTATGTGTAATTGGTAAAATAAAAGAAAGATATGTATTGAAGTATATATTTTAAGAGATGTACAGTTCTTTGCAGGACATCCTGGAATTATCCCTGATGACAGCTGTTAACCAATTATAATATACAAGAAGCCCAGAGGGCCTGTATCGCTCACCTGGTTTCATGATATATGAAACAAGAACTATGCTTAAGTATATTTGCCACTGGTATTGTCAATTTAGCCAAATTGATCCCTTTTGGCCCCCCGGGGGTCAGCCCCACCAATTGTACAATTTTGAATCTCTACCTCAAGGGGATGCTACCAGGCGAATATGAGTGATATATATATCCATTGCTTAGTTTCAGAGAAGAAGTTGTTTATATCAATTTAGGCAAATTGACCCCTTCTGGCCCGCCCCTCAGCCCTCAGAGGGGTCAGCCCTATCATTTGTACAATTTTGAATCCCTACCCCAAGGGGATATTACCAGTCAAATATGTGAGATATCCATTGCTTAGTTTCAGAGGAGAAGTCGTTTATCAATCTAGCCAAACTGACCCTTTTTGGCCCCGCCCCTAAGACACCCAGGGGGTTAGCCCCACCATTTGTACAATTTTGAATTCCTACCCCAAGTAGGTGCTACAAGGCAAATACGTGAGATATCCATTGCTTAGTTTCAGAGGAGTAGTTGTTTATATCAATTTAGCGAAATTGACCCTGTTTGGCCCCGCCCCTCAGCGCCCCGGGGGGTCAGCCCCACCACTTATACAATTTTGAGTTCCCACGCAATGGTGATGCTACCAGGCAAATATGAGCCATATCCATTGCTCAGTTTCAGGGAAGAAGTCGTTTATATCAATAGAGCCCAATTGACCATATTTGGCCCCGCCCCTCAGGCCCCTGGGGGGTCAGCCCCATCATTTGTACAATTTTGAATCCCCACCACATAGTGATGCTACCAGGCAAATATGAGCCATATCCAATGCTCGGTTTCAGAGAAGAAGTCATTTATATCAATATAGCCCGATTGACCTCATTTGGCCCCGCCCCAGAGGCCCCCAGGGGGTCAGCCCTATCATTTGTACATTTTTGAATCCCCACCCCATAGTGATGCTACCAAGCAAATATGAGCGATATCCATTGCTCGGTTTCAGAGAAGAAGTCGTTTATATCAAAATAGCTAAATTGACCCCTTTTGGCCCCGCCCCAGAGGCCCCCAGGGGATCAGCCCCATCATTTGTACAATTTTGAGTCCCCTACCCATAGGGATGCTTCTGACCAAATTTGGTGAAATTCCAATCAGCAGTTATGAAGAAGTCAAATGAGTCAATTGTTGACGGACGGACGGACGACAGACGGACGACGGACGCCACGGTATGGCATAAGCTCACCTTGGTCCTTCGGACCAGGTGAGCTAATAACTATTGACACAGGAAAAGCTCTAGATTCACAATTTTGCTGACCGAATTCTGCTCCGATCCTGCAGGCTTGGTTGATCCCTGATTTTACAAAATTGGTTCCACTTGCCTAGGGATGCTTCAGACTATACTGGCTCAAAATGCATTCAGGGGTTGTGGACCAGTAGTGTAGTAGGAAGGGATCCAAACCCTGGTACTCTTCAACATTTTTTTGGAGTTATAAAACCATACCCTAAACCTTAACACAAAAGGCCAATCGGCCTAACCATTCTCTAACTGCACACTCCGCAAGTATAGAGGCACTGTTGGCCATGGGGGCCATCTTGGATTTCTGACTTATCAAGAAAATAACAACACTTGGTCAGAAACACCTCAGGATCATTTCAGCAAAGTTTTAGCTAAATCTCACTGGTGAAGCAGCAGAAGTTTGAAATGTGTTTCTCAAGTCAGTGGCCATCTTGGATTTTTGACCATAATACTTAATCAGGACCACTCAGGATCATTTTAAACAAGAAGCTCATGAGCCTTAATGGTCATACGACTTCTGAAATACATACCGATAGTTAATGTTTTTGCTTTTAAATTAAGAATTAATACATTTGACTGGTGTGACCTTGAAAGTAGGTCAAGGTTATTCAACTGAAAAAAAAAACGTTTTTAGTCTATTATATGAGCATGCCACTGTTCCAATAACCTGACCCTGGGCCTCTTGGTTATTGAGAAATCTTTTATGATATTAACACATTTGATATCTTTGACGTTGAAAATAAACCATGGTCATTCATTTGAACTCCTTTGGTAGCCCTTTATCCCGGTGTCATATAAGATAAGTATCCCCCATAGGATTTGTATCCGGATACTAAAACTGGCCATAGGATTTGTATCCCCCCCATAGGAAAAGTATCCCCCCTATTCATACGAAACCTTATCTGTATATGGGTGTTCAATACAATGAATTTATATACTAGAAAGTATTAATGAACTCTTTTTTTGATAATTGGAGGATTAAAGGAGTTTTTAAGGTATTGGGAGAATGGACTGCAGGGGTGTATGTTTATATACATACAGACTGGTATCTATTTAATCATGACATGTCAATTTAAGTGACAGCAAATATGATATAATTTGCAGTGGTTCCCTGTTCACTTTTATATATGTGTTCCTCTCTGCATACCTGGTGACTCTTAACCTAGGTGTATATAATGATTGTCATCAAAGACAATTAGGGAGGGGGTGGTGAGCAGTCATGCATGGGGTCAGGGTGTGATGTACACACAATCAGCAGGATGGCCATGGACTTGACAGGTGTGAATTTAATGTGAATGATGTGTGTTGTGAAAAGCATTAATTAAAAAAGTCTTAAACTTATACATATTAGGATTTGGTGTGGTTTAAAGAAAATAGCTCATAAAGATTTAGGCTTAATTTTTTATTTAAACATTTATTACTATTATTATATTGTCCATATTTCTTTAGTATTAATTATTATTATATATAATCTATAACTATAAGTTATTACCTAGTATTGTGTGATATAAATGAATATTTAATAATGGCTTTGATTTATTAAAGGTATATATATAAACATACCATTTTTTCCAATTTCCAGAAAGACATGGATTTTTACATCAATAATTAAAAAAAAATTAAGTTTTTGCTGGTTCGGTTAAATATGGTTTCCTCCATTCACAACTTGACAAGATATATTGGATACATACAATATTAACAAAACAAAAATAATCTATCTTTTAACATAACTTCCTTTAACATAAATACGCTGATTTCTATAGCCGTAGGATTTGTATCCCCCATACTTTATGTCATTTAAGCTGATTTCTATAGCCATAGGATTTGTATCCCCCCTACTTTGTCATTTAAGCTGATTTCTATAGCCATAGGATTTGTATCCCCCCTACTTTATGTCAGTTAAGCTTATTTCTATAGCCATAGGAATTGTATCCCCCCTACTTTATGTCATTTAAGCTGATTTCTATAGCCGTAGGATTTGTATCCCCCCTACTTTATGTATAAGTTGATTTCTATAGCCATAGGATTTGTATCCCCCTACTTTATGTCATTTAAGCTGATTTCTATAGCCATAGGATTTGTATCCCCCCTACTTTATGTCATATAAGCTGATTAGTATAGCCATAGGATTTGTATCCCCCCTACTTTATGTCATTTAAGCTGATTTCTATAGCCATAGGATTTGTATCCCCCCTACTTTATGTAAGTAACAAGATAGGCATGCATGAGCATGGTCTAACAGTTTTGTGGCAGTATACTGTAAATTACTTATATTTCGCGAGTACTTAATTTTTGTGAACTCACATCAACCGACTCATTCGCGGATATATAATTTCACGGATTCTGACCTCAAAATGACTTTAAATTCATGAATGACGTTAACAGGTTGGCGTTATTTCCATGTTGGTAGCCATGTTGTTTAAGAAAAGTCATGTGATATCGATGTCTGACTATACTGAATTGTATGTACCATACCAGTATATGCCTCTAGGCTATATACAAGTGTCAGGCCCGTTCATATATAGTTTTTCTGCATTATTTAACCGACATGACCATGCCACAGATCTCCAATTTAAACAAGAGGCCCATGGGGCCTGTATCGCCCACCTGGTTGGATTTGACCAAACGTCAAAATAATGTTCATGTTCAATTTGTTAATACACATACTCTCTAAGGGACTGAGAGACCCTACGGATTATTTTGACAACCTAATTGTGTTTAAAGAAACTAAGTCCCTTAGGGTGGGGAAAGACCCTTGGGCCTATTTTTACATAAGATTTGTGTTTATCCCTTAATGTCCAGCGATGCTATACATAGTTATGGGATGGAGGGTTACAGTAACCATTTATGCAAAATCTGTTCCCCTTTCACCAAGGATGTTTCTGACCAAATTGGGTTAAAATCCATTTAAAACTTTATGACTAGTAGCAATATAAAGACAAATCTCTATTTCCCCTATTTGGCCCCACCCTTCAAGCCCCTTGGGGGTCAGAATCAATATTTATATAAACTGTCTTTCCCCCTTCCCCCAAGGATGTTCCTCACCAAATTTAGTTAAAATCCATTTGTAACTTTATGATTATAATAGCGATTTAAAGGATTAACCCCTATTTTCCCTTTCAGACCCAACTCTTCAGTCCCCTGGGGGTTCAGAGTAAAAATTTATACAAACTCGGTTCCCCTTCTCCCATGGATATTCCCGACTAAATTTGGTTAAAATCCATTTAAAACTTTATGACTAGTAGCGATTAAAAGACTAATCTCTATTTCCCCTATTTGGCCCCGCCCTTCAGGCCCCTGGTGGACGCCACTTATTCTTGTCATTCTTATATAAATATTCGCGAGGGATTTGAATTCGCGTTTTACTCTCCTCGCTATATTAACGGGAAAATAAATCCCACGCGAAATGTAAGTGATTTACAGTACTCATATTGCCAATATTCTATGTATAATTCATGTTAGACCATGTTTGTACCTATCTTGTTACTTTGATAGAAAATGAGTATGCCCACCCGTTACTGTTAGACCATGTTTGTACCTATCTTGTTACTTTGATAGAAAATGAGTATGCCCAACCGTTACTGTTAGACCATGTTTGTACCTATCTTGTTACTTTGATAGAATATGAGTATGCCCACCCGTTACTGTTAGACCATGTTTGTACCTATCTTGTTTCTTTGATAAAAGATGAGTATGCCAACCCCACCCGTTATTGTTAGACCATGTTTCATTACACCCCCCGCAACGAAGTTAGGGGGGTATACTGGAATCAGGTTGTCTGTCCGTCCGTCCGACCGTCTGTCTGTCGACACATGTTGTCCGGACAACTCCTCCTAAACCGATGGAACGATTTCAATGAAACTTCACACAAATATAGAAGACCATGTGTAGATGTACATGCCACTTTCTTTTTCTCAAAATTATGGTTGCTATGGCAACTGGTCACTATAAACAGGTTTTCCAATAAGAACATAACTTTAAGTTTTTCCAAACAACTCCTCCTAGACTGAAGGGAAGATTTCAATGAAACTTCACACAAATATAGAGGACTATGTGTAGATCTGCATCTCACTTTCTTTTCCTCCAAATTATGGTTGCTATGGCAACTGGTCACTATATTACTGGGTTATCTCAGTTAGCCTCTAATAAACAGTTCCATTCAAGGTCACATGGGTCAAATAGGTTATAATCTTCAAACAACTTCTTCTCAAACACCAAGAGGCTCAGGTACTTGAGGTTGGGCCTGTCTGTAGCATGCTGGGGTGAAGGGCTACCAAGTTTGTTCAAACGAATGACATTGACCTACATTCAAGGTCACAGGGGTGAAATATTTGTAAATCTTGCTATAGCCAAGAGTCACCAAGACCCGATATTAGGCCAATAGTTTGCTAGAATGAAGGACTAGAAATTTATTGAAATGAATAAACCTACTTTACTCGGATATTTGAATAAATTGGTTATCAGCATAGAATCTGTAGAAATGACCTCAATCATCTGCAAACTTGCTGTAGAGCCAGGTGAATGATACAGGCCCATTGGGCCTCTTGTATAAGGAAATCACAATTTTGACTTTCATTTGTTTGATTTCTATTGGAATTCATTCTAACTTTGTTAATAGGTTTGAGCATGGGATGACAGCTCGATACTATGCACATGTTGACCCTAACTAAACCCCTGGCCTGATGGGCAGGGCCAAAAAGGGTCAATCAAATTAACTTGATTCCTTCAAAACTCAGGTGTCCGTTAAGCCCATTGGGCCTCTTGTCTAACATAAAGTAGAGGATCACACAAATTCTATGGCTATAGAAATCAGCCTAAATGACAAAGTTGGGGAATACAAATCCTATGGCTATAGAAATCAGCCTAAATGACATAAAGTAGGGGGGATACAATTCCTATGGCTATATATATAGAAATCAACTTAAATGACAAAGTAGGGGGATACAATTCCTATGGCTATAGAAATCAGCTTAATGACATAAAGTAGGGGGGATACAATTCCTATGGCTAAAATCAACTTAAATGACATAAAGTAGAGGGGATACAATTCCTATGGCTATAGAAATCAGCTTAAATGACATAAAGTTGGGGGATACAAATCCTACGGCTATAGAAATCAGCTTAAATGACATAAAGTAGGGGATACAAATCCTACGGCTATAGAAATCAACTTATATGACATAAAGTTGGGGGGATACAATTCCTATGGCTATAGAAATCAACTTATACATAAAGTAGGGGGGATACAATTCCTACGGCTATAGAAAACAACTTAAATGACATAAAGTAGGGGGGATACAATTCCTATGGCTATAGAAAACAACTTAAATGACATAAAGTAGGGGGGATACAAATCCTACGGCTATAGAACTCGGTTTAACTGACATAAAGTAGGGGGGATACAATTCCTATGGCTATAGAAATAAGTTTAACTGACATAAAGTTGGGGTGATACAAATCCTTATAAAATATTGTTTAGGTTGAATGTTAACTGTATGTATTCAGACACACTTATTCATTCACATACATGTTTATAAAATCTTTTTTCTAACTGATAATTGTGTGATTGAAAGCGATAAACTATCTAGTTGAAGAAGACAGAAATCAGCTGTTAATGCAGTTTTTGCTGATTTCTGTTCCTATCATCGACTTTTCAAGTATTTTTTTCTAGATAAATTCAACAGTCAGCACAATGTAACAAATAAAGTGTGCAATGTATGTTTAACTTTGATTCTGATGAAATTGTTGAGTATGATCCTAACGAACGAAGTAATACTTAAAGAAAAAGAAAAACTTGATAACATGTCTTTATCACTATTTCATATTGCATCTATATGCAATTCTTCAGACTATGAACATTTTTAACAATTTTGGATAGAACATATATTTGTGTCATTTGAAAATGTCCTAAATACATAATAACAAGTCAATTCTTTAATTCACTAGAAATGAAACTCAAAATTTAAAGTAATGATCACTTGAGTGATTTAAAATCTCACATCTTTATACAGCACATAGATCATGATTCATTTCCTCTTTTCAGTGGGACCCTGAAGAAAATCTGTGATTTGGTTGATGAATTCAAAGTTCATGTTGGTTGTTTTAGGTTCTTTTTAAGAATGACTTAATGATATATTCTTTTACCCCACTCCAACATCTACATAGGTGAACAGGTGATAGGTAATAATGATTAAAACAACACTCTGTCCACTATGACAGATATTCCCTGGGGCCATCTAACAGGTTTACCTTTCCCCAGGTGACACGTACAGGGCAGACTTTATATTCAGTATAAGTTTCAATTATTACTGCTTCAGTGACTATATCAGGGTTGATCAACAATTCAAATGATTTTTAACAGTTTTGAAATAATTCATCAATTTTATTGAATAGTGAAAGAGAAAAAAAAATGAAATTATCTGATAATACTTTATTGTCCAACCTTTTAAAGCAGTTAAACGGTAAAAAAAACATTTCCAAAATTCTTACATTGTTACCTTATGATAAATTTTAGGGGGGGGATACAATTCCTATGGGGGGGATACTTATCCTATGGCCATTTATTGTATCCGGATACTTATCCTATGGCCAAATACTGTACCCGCCCATACCGAAATAAAGCACACTAAAGTATACTTTTATGCTACTTTAAGTATACACTTTTTCCTACTTTTTTGAAAAAGTACCAAAAAAGTATACTTTTTTTGTACTTTTCTGGACTTAGAAATTTTTCAGAGTACTTTTTCTGTACTAAATTTGGACTCTGAAATTTCTCAGAGTACTTTTTTTGTACTTTTCTGGACTTAGAAACTTTTCAGGGTACTTTTTCTGTACTTTATTTGGACTCTGAAATTTTTCAGAGTACTTTTTTTGTACTTATTCTGGACTTATAAATTTTTCAGGGTACTTTTTCTGTACTTTATTTGGACTCTGAAATTTTTCAGAGTACTTTTTTTGTGCTAAAATCTGACTTAGAATTTTTTTGAAAGATTGTGAAAATATGGATGTACTTTTTTCCTACTTTTTTGGGACTTAGAATTTTTCAGCTAATGCCATTGTGCTTTTTTTGTACTTATTATGGACTTCGAATATTTTCAGACATTGCGAGGGGTTATAGCATATTAATATTTTCAAAATTAAATCTGACTTTTTCAGTAGACTACAAATCTAAGACTAAAAAAATAATACCCAGGATTAACCACAACAAATATCTATCAAATAAGATACAGAAAATTATCATTTGGTAATATCAAATGTTTTTGATCTCGTTTTTTGTTGTTTTTTTTTTTTTTTTGTCTTTTTTATGTTCTAAAAAATACTTTTCATACTTTGATCAGTACCACAGAAATTTATCTAAAAATAATTAAAATTCAACAATTATTATCATAAGTATTTCACTTCAATGTACTTTGTTAGTAAGGTTCACACATTTTAACGGTGATTTCTTTGTCACTTTTCGTTTGTATTTCCATATGCATCTCAGAAGTAATAAACTTCACATTGATGAATGTTACTATACGTTCATGTGACGAACGTCAAAACTTAGCTCTATAAAAATTTTGTTCCAGATCGTTCTTTGAAGTTACAGTATTTTGGCTGTAATTATAAACTCTTTAACGGAGTTTAAAACATTTCGTTTATCCAAACGTTAACCTCTACCAGATCGGGGATCACTCTACGAACACACATGTGCCCGTGCCCGTGCCTGTAATACGCTTTTAATTCATTCAAATGAAATTAAAATCACCTGCTCTTTGTCTGCATATCATATATTTGCTGGATATACGTGGTTTTAAGATTACATCTGATAATTGCACCCGAAATCACGTCGTGTTCTGTCAAAATATTCACCGATATACTCATATAAACATGTGTAATACTGATATAGTCACTCGGACGCTTCTTTGTAAAACGTATATTGAAGTCAAGCGCTGTGATGATCTCGATCTCGATACGGCTTGACTCACAACAAACAGGCATGATCAAGGAACAATATTCCGGTATTTAAATCAGAATTACATCGCATTCATTGAAATGGTGAAAGTGAACACAAAAAGAAAACTTTAATTTGTCTGATATTTATTTAGCAAGATCGTACGATAATTCGGACAACGACACAATGTAGCTGTACTCTAATCTGTTGAAGAATGATCTCGTAGGAGTGTTGTGTGTACAAATAAAATACTCTATTGTATACAAAAATCAAGATCAATACCAAGATCTATCATAAATATTTTAATTGATATAGTAGACGGCTTGAATAACTGCAACACCAAGATCGATCAAAAATATTTCAACTGTTTTAAACTAAATCTTGAAACCTGTGTGTTAAGCTAACAAAGCGATCAGGATATATGCTTAACGTCGTACCGAAAGTTAATTTCACCCGTGGTGTTAATTAATATAAGCGACAGTCGACTGTAATGGCAAATCATACCTAGCTTTATTGTTTATTGGAGTTACCTGTGTACCTCCCGTCTCACCTGTACACATATTGCCCCTCTTAGACTAAGTCTTATGCCCGCGGCGTTAATTATAACAATTTATATTGTCAAGCTTGACTGCCTTCCACTACGATCAGATCACAGGTGCCTACCCTCATTTAAACAAAACATCCGGATTACATAACAGGTACTGACGAGGCTTATACCTGTGTCAGATTACCATCGGTCGGTTCACCTATGACCTCGGACCGTGATCTCGTTTGTTTACTTCGGTTTACGGAATCTACCGAGATTTGACGAGTTCGCTTCGTGCGATCATTTTGTGCAATGTGCAAGCTTTAAATGCTGAAGTAGTAATACCAAAAGTATGGAACAATAGAGGTTAAGGAAGTAGAATATAAAAAAACAAGTAATAAAAGAATGAAATCGATACAGTAGATCTCCGACAAAACTTTTTTTTATCCCATGATGCAACAAACAGCGAGATTTTAGCGGGAAGTCTGATAGCTATGTTTGAATTTCACCGGATGTTTATCTACGGAAGAAACATAAACAAACACGATTTTGATATAGAATAGCCTAAAAACGAAATTCATTTTCTTGCCTTACTGAAGAAGATCGACTATCTGTCAGTAAGTGGCCAAAGAATATCAGCTTTCTTGTTGTTTTTGGCGACAAATGCTCATTTTCACCCGAAAATATCACAGATATCGCGACCAGGTAAGTTTACAATTTTATTATTTAAATCTATTTCGTCTTCTGCACGTTCCTACATCGTTTCACATTATATAGGTGAATAGGGGCCTACACATGTTAATATTAATACTTGATTTCTTCGTGTTTCAGGGTTTTCATAATGAATTCATCACCGATTACAGTTTACACGGCCCGAGTTTAATTAACAAAGAACTGCTAGATCCACGTGTGTTTCAATCGTAAGTATTCAATTTACAGATTTATGCTACTATACGCCTGGGATTTTATAAGCATCCTGATTGATAGCACCCAAATATTGAGAACAAGAAGAATTTTATTTCTTTATTGACGAACTTCGACGTAGTTATATTGCATTTTTATTTCTGTCACGTAACGGTAAATTCGTAATATCTTTACTACATATTTCATGCATTTTGACAAATTTCCAATTAATTTTTATGACTTCGTTTTTCAATGGAATTTATTGAAATTTCACTTACATGTAAAGAATTATTTGCTTATTCATCTGATAATATTTACAGAATTTTTTGTAGTTGATTTCAAGAGATATTGCATAAAATTTCAAAAAAAATAGCAATGACATTTTTAAGTTAGAATATAAGAACGAAAGTAACGTCACATTTCGGGCAACATGTGTATATCTATTTTAGGGAATATATGTAAAAATATCGGTAAATGAGCTAATAATTGTCTACTATAGTATATTGAATTTGAAGAAAATACATTCAAAAACGAAGTCAATAAAATCCATTGAAAATTTGTTGTATGTCATGATCATGATCAATTCACAAAAAAGTGATCTCAAGAAATGATTGAATAAAAAAAATCTGTGTTTTGGAGTATTTTGATAGTTGCATAATTTAAGATGAAACAAACTGTCAGAATTACTTATCCTTATAATTAAAAGTTTTATGTTGTAGCTTTAAACTTGTATACCTGTGGCTAGCTTTTCTTGATAAAAAGACTTCCAAGCAGACATGCATGTAATAAATGACAGTAAAGTGATCAGGTGCATATATAAGGAAAATTATCTACATTTTTATATTAAACAAAATCTTCACAATTATTCTAAGTTTTGATATAAAAAATATTTTAAAATTTTCTCTTTCTTCCAACAGATTATGCAGTACATTCTGAAGTGAGGGAAAGCTTAAAGAGATTGCATTGTGGTCCAAATTGAGGGCAATGATTCGCATAAAGCAAAAAAGGAATGAAGAGAATCAGACATTTTATTTTTCGAATTCACACTTACTTGGATTTGACCAGTTTAAGCAAGCAACATTATGCATATACCATACTTCATTGTATTCAGTATGCATTTATGCATTGTTTTTTATTTACATTTTTTTGTTGTGTTTCCTCAAGAGGAATTATGATTCGACAATTTTTACAAATGTTATTGCCCTTTTTATTTAGAATAGTATATTTTTTTTGTCTGGATCTCCTACATACACATGATATAAAATTGTGTTTTCCTGCTTGAAAAAAATATTAGAATAATTTATCAAAAGTTATTGCCCTTATACATAGATGTCCATCTGTAAATCCTTAACCTCACCCTTAAACAAATTTCGAGCTTATTAGATCAAGACTTTGCTATGGCATGAAATTATACTCAGTGGAATTGTGATTGGATAACTAATCTTGTATTTCAATGTTTGTTTTCACTTGATACAATTGTGCATTTCTCTTAGGAATGGGACTGATGTATGTATTGTTTAAGCATGCAGTATTCTCATTTAAGCTTATCTCCTTTATTTTCAGAACTAATTTCCTACGCCATTAAATTAAGTCCCTTTTTTTGGTAATTTTTTCCTACTTTTTCAGTACTTTTTTTATACTTTTTCAGTACAAATTTCCTACTTTTTTAGTACTATTATTCTACTTTTCTAGTACTTTTTTCCTACTTTTCCACTACTTTTTCAGTACTAATTTCCTACCTTATTGGTACTTTTTTCCTACTTTTTCAGTCCTAATTTCCTTCTTTTCAATACCATTTTCCTACTTTTTTGATACTTTTTCAGTACAAATTTCCTACTTTTTTAGTACTATTTTCCTACTTTTCTAGTACTTTTTTCCTACTTTTCCACTACTTTTTCAGTACTAATTTCCTACCTTATTGGTACTTTTTTCCTACTTTTTCAGTACTAATTTCCTGCTTTTTCTGTACCATTTTCATACTTTTTTTGTACTTTTGTACTTTTTTTGTACTTTATGGACTTACCTGTAAAAGTACTAAAAAAGTATAAAAGCACAAAAAAAGTACACCATCAATTTGGCCCTGTGCACTTTATACTATTATTGTACTTTTAATGTACTTTTTCTGTACTATATTTGTGCTTTTTCTGTACTTAATGAAAACAATAAAATGTACTAAAGGTATACTTTTGTTAGACTTTTTTTGTACTTTAGTACTTTTTTTGACTCAATTTGGAACCGTGTTGGAATATCGGTTCCAAATTGAGTCAAAAAAAGCATACTTTTTCTATGCTTTTTTAGTACTTTTTTCTCATACTTTTTTTGTACTTTATTTCGGTGTGGGCGGATACTAATCCTATGGCCTGTTTTAGTATCCGGGTACTTATCCTATGGGGGATACAAATCCCACATGACACCGGCATGAAGCTGACCATATCTCATAGCTAAGGGCCTCCTGGTTATTGGAAAGAAATCATGTTAAAGATTTTAGGAAACATCATACAAGTGTATTGATATATTATCACTTAATAATTCTCATATTTGTATGTCAGTTTCTAATTATAATCTTATTCTTAGTGGATTTGGATATATGTGTATTGTTACAATTGCATATATGATTAATAAAAATATATATGAGAAAAAAAAAAGAAGATTTTAACTTATGTTACTTCTATGACCTTAAAAGTAGGTCAAGGTAATTGTTTTAAACAACGTTGGTGGCCCTTCATTCCAGCATGCTTCTGCTAGAATATATCATGACTCTGTGTCTCTTTGTTATTGAGATAGTGATCACAAAAGGTCATCTGAAACTTTGTCTCGGGTAACCTACAAGTTTGAGCTGAATCCCACTCGAGGAACTCGATTGCTGATCCACACTTTGAATTTGAGAATTTCAAAATATGAAAAGTTTATGGACAGTGCATGATGATGGACAAAGCACAATGGCTATAGGTCATCCTAGCTGACCCTTTGGCTCAGGTGAGCTAAAAATATGTGGAGATACATATATGTATCTATCAAAGTTTACAACATGTAAACTTTATTTATTTTTCAAAAAGTGCATTATGGATCTTACTGTGTGAGGAAAGGGGGAAAACCCATGTGGCTGGGCAGGTGACCCCCGCACCTTTTCAGGTTCAATTGGGGAATCAAACCCCAGCTGCTTAAGTGAAGGACAAGTATGTAATCACTTTGCCATCCGTGAGTTTTCACACATACATGTAAGTATATGATTAATTTTCCATTGTTTGTACGCAGAATGCAGCTTTCTGATTGGTTGAGTTTTTTTTTCCATACCACTATGAAAAAAATTCCGAGAATGGCGCAAAAACTGTGACGTCACAATGCGATTGTGTATTGATTTGAGAGAAAGAATCCCATATCAAACCAGTAAAATTGTACATAAAACATGTTTTAAATAGAAAATTATTTTCAAAAATTAATTATAAGCGTTGATGTCAATTATTTTTTGGTTTCATCAGGTTCATACAGTTTGCAAACAAACTTTTTTTCATACCCTTATGAAACCAAACAATAATTGACATCAATGCTTATAATTAATTTTTGAAAATACTTTTCTAATCATTGACATCAAAGCTTAAATGAAAGCAACTGGGAGCTAATGTTCCATCTGCGTTGAGCAGTGTCAGCATCCCTCCTCAAAACTTCAATATTTTTGAAATTATGATTGAAACCAGACCAATTAAGTATATATTAGACTAGCCCCTTGTCTCTAGAATTATAATTGAAATAGGGTTTTATAATTTTAATCGCAAAGATATGTCTTTTCTGAAGTTTCACACAAGGGGGAGATAATCCTGTATTAAAATCAACTTGGGCAATTCTGTATAAAAACTTGGGGACTAAGGCAAGTCTAAGGATGTATCTGAATGTAGATGTTCATTAATCAAAGCTAGTATTAGATTTTATTGTGATGTTGCTTTTTCTCTCCACCATACACCATGTTTATATGCCACCTCATACTGATTTAACAAAAAGTAATATCTCTGGATTAAATTTTAGTTGCAAGTTTTTTTTAAAACTCTTGCCAGGGAAATATACAGTATCTATACGTCTCTGGTTTTGCATATCACATTTTTCTTTTTTTGTTTTGTTTTTGTTTATCTGTAGTGGAAATTGAGGCAACTGAATTTCTATACAGACAATCAGCTTAATATCACCTTAATATAAGTAAACAACAAAAGATAAACAAAGGTGTTGTTGTTGACAACTATTTATTGCATCCCATGTCAATAAAGACAATCATGGACCACACTCTCGCATCCCTATCTCACCACAGCTTCATCAGTATCTCGCATCATCAAATCAAACTCCATTTTCTCTCAGACCAAACAATACTTCAGCGTAGCAATTTATAATAACCAGTGTCAAATTTTGACTGCAGTATTTCTAATATATTATATCTTTCATTTTGATTTTCAATTGGCTATTTTGGAAAACAAGGGAAATATTGGAATTTCTGGAAAGAAACCTTGAAAGAGTTATCTCCCTTCTCATAAAGAGTTAAAATTGATATATATGAAAATGCATCGTCAGATACCCATGGTTGATTGTACTGTGCTACTTAAGTTTAGCGCAGCACTTACCTGTGGGTATTTGACGATGACAAAATTGATGTAAAAGACTTTCGACTTAAAAAATATTAAAAATTCAGAACTAGATCAAGGCAATGATTATCTGTAAATTTTTTATTTATTTCTTAAAAATCAAAATCTGTGCTAAATTGTTAATTACACAGGCGTTCTGGTTCATTGCTTCACACACACAAGCTATAGCGATCATCTGACATTTCTGTCACAAACATTAATTGGATATGGCAACGTTAATTACAATATTATACATGGTTATCACTTGTAACAGTCTATATATACCTGATCAACAGAAACTGACCACTATCACCTCTTATACAAACTGACCATTAACTGACCAGTGGTCACTTTGCATTCATGAACACCAACACACAAGTATAATTGGCGGTATTTGTGTAACTGGTTGAAACAGTCCGGGTCGCATGTAACTATAATTTTGCAGCTGGCAAAAATATCTGTACTGGATATATGGCTACCATTACAATAAAACGCAAAATAGTCGTAAAATAAACTTGTAACCAATACAATAAACTTGTTACGAAACAAGTTCTTAATTCCATACTTTACATATTTTTTGTAACATCTGTCAATCATACTGGGTCTATTGCTTGCATATCCATAATATTCCCTTTGTCAGCCTCTGAAGTCGATCCTGCTCGATCCTCATCTGGGGTTGTTGTTTATATTTCGTACAGTAACCTGTATTTTGTATCGGGTTGAACTGTTTCAACCATTTTCACCTTTTACACAAAAGCAGCCGAAGCCTCATTAAAAATTAGTAAGGTATTTGCCTTCTACACCCCTAGCGAATTTACGCTAAAAAATAAAGTCTTGCATAAGTCAAATAATAAATGCATTACCTAAATGACATATTGTCGCCAATACCTGCTGGTCGAGTCAAAAGTTTTTTCAATTCCTTATTAGATTATTATGTATTATAACAAGAGATCCCAGAGGGATCTTGGCGCCCACCATTGAATGATCTTCATATAGGTTCCATGTCAGATTGATCTTTTCTCTACTTTTCCCTTCATTTTACTAATCTGTGCAAATCGAGACATCCCTCCAGTACTTTTCAAACAAGGGAACCTTAGCTATATAAGAAAGTTGAGATTTAACAATAATGGCTGTTTGTTTGCCAGGTTGTTTTCAGGACAGACTGGTCCAAAAATGCAATACAAGGCACCAAGGGAAACCTACATATGAAATTTGAGAAAGATCCCTTCAGTACTTTCTCAGAAATAGTGATAACAAACTTCAATTGTCAAAATCCAAGATGGCTGCCTGTCGGCCATGTTGTTTTCCGATTGGTCTCAAAAGGCAATATGCATAACTAGGCACCAAGGGGAACCTAAATATGAAATTTGAGAATGATCCCTTCAGGACTTTCTCAGAAATAGCGATAACAAACTTCAATTGTCAAAATCCAAGATGGCTGCCTGTCGGCCATGTTGTTTTCCGATTGGTCTCAAATCGCAATATGCACAACTAGGCACCAAGGGAAACCTTCATATGAAATTTGAGAAAGATCCCTTCAGTACTTTCTCAGAAATAGCGATAACAAACTTCAATTGTCAAAATCCAAGATGGCTGCCTGTCGGCCATGTTGTTTTCCGATTGGTCTCAAAACGCAATATGCATAACTAGGCACCAAGGGGAACCTACATATGAAATTTGAGAAAGATCCGTTCAGTACTTTCTCAGAAATAGCGATAACAAACTTCAATTGTCAAAATCCAAGATGGCTGCCTGTCGGCCATGTTGTCTTCTGATTGGTCTCAAAACGCAATATGCATAACTAGGCACCAAGGGGAACCTACATATGAAATTTGAGAAAGATCCCTTCAGTACTTTCTCAGAAATAGCGATAACAAACTTCAATTGTCAAAATCCAAGATGGCTGCCTGTCGGCCATATTGTTTTCCGATTGGTCTCAAAACGCAATATGCATAACTAGGCACCAAGGGGAACCTACATATGAAATTTGAGAAAGATCCCTTCAGTACTTTCTCAGAAATAGCGATAACAAACTTCAATTGTCAAAATCCAAGATGGCTGCCTGTCGGCCATGTTGTTTTCCGATTGGTCTCAAATCGCAATATGCACAACTAGGCACCAAGGGAAACCTTCATATGAAATTTGAGAAAGATCCCTTCAGTACTTTCTCAGAAATAGCGATAACAAACTTCAATTGTCAAAATCCAAGATGGCTGCCTGTCGGCCATGTTGTTTTCCGATTGGTCTCAAAACGCAATATGCATAACTAGGCACCAAGGGGAACCTACATATGAAATTTGAGAAAGATCCGTTCAGTACTTTCTCAGAAATAGCGATAACAAACTTCAATTGTCAAAATCCAAGATGGCTGCCTGTCGGCCATGTTGTCTTCTGATTGGTCTCAAAACGCAATATGCATAACTAGGCACCAAGGGGAACCTACATATGAAATTTGAGAAAGATCCCTTCAGTACTTTCTCAGAAATAGCGATAACAAGAATTGTTTACGGACGGACGGAGGGACGGACGGACGACGGACCACGGACGCAGGGCGATTTGAATAGCCCACCATCTGATGATGGTGGGCTAAAAATACCACATATTATCAATTTCATAACGCCTTTACATAAATTGCATAACACGTGTTTGATAACGACTGGCAGAGCTTGGATTGTGCCAATATTAACATCATATCGCTGTCGTAACATGACCTTCAAACTGCGTCACAGTAGCTATATAAACATACAACGTTTATGAAGAAACTCTTGATGGGGCGGAAATAATATTTATTTACATAAATAGGAAAGAAAAAGACATTTCTATAGGAAAAGTACAGAATAATTAAAATAAAACCGAAATTTTATATCAAATAATTTAATTGCGTAATATAAATTCTGTTAACACCTTGCATTAGCGATCATGATTTTGAAACTGGTGTCATCTCTTTTATTAGCACACACTGTAAAAAGAAAACAAATGTTTTGCTTATCATACATTTGATCAAAACAAGGCCAGAATTCTATCTTCTTCATATATCTAGCCCGTAATAAGCCTATGGAGTACAATTTTACTCCAAGTAGCGAGTGCGCTTATTGCAGGACAATAAATAAGCCTCTGGTAGCATTTTCACTGATTTACAACAGGGCTTATTACTAGACATGGGCTTATTGCCGGATAAATATAGGAATAACCCTTTCTCAGCAGGGCTAACAGTAGGCTGAAGAGGGAGGGAAGGAAGGAGGGAGAAAGATGAGGGGATGGAGATAAAGAGTAAACAAATAAACAAAACATGGCCACCATACCACATTGTCCATTACATTTTTCAAAATAATTCTATAAAATTAAATTTTTACAAATTTTTCTGTTTGTGCATATAGTCTTCACCACTGCATGGTGATGTAAAAATTTTCGATTTTCTAATTATATTACAAAACAGCAGGTTCCTCGTCCTGTAATAATTACATAATAAAAACACAAGCTTGACTATTTTTTAGAAAAATACAGTTATAAAAAGAAAATCCCTGAAACTAGATAACAATATTTCTCTTCCGAATAATGGGTAAGGCACAAAAACCATATATTTCTCGTAAGTGAAATAAAAATTGACCATATTCTACAACAAAGCATTCATTTGTAGGTTTTGACTACTGGTTAAATTCCCGTGGAGATCTATTAATGAGTATTTTCTATTACATCAAATTCAGGATGCCCGTGTAAAAAAAATCTGTAATGAAACATCTAGACAACAAGTGTTGCCATGGTTACAACAAAAACAAGAGAAGGGGAGGTAACTTGGTTAGTTGTATTGGCACAATCATATTGCAAAAAAGAACATCAACAATTTCACACGTACAACACACAGGTATTCGCGTCTATAAAAGTATAAACAATCTTATCAAAATAATGACATTTCTCGGTACGAGCGTAATCTATATTGGTAAATAAATAGTCGCAAAAACTGAGTTACAACTGAAATATCTAGAATCTAACCTTCAAATTTTTACGAAATAATTTTCTATCAAAATTCAGATCAATGCCTGCATGTTTTTGGGGGAAAAATTGAGATTGTAAAGCATTAACATCGACAACAACAAAATCCAACTTGTGTTGAATTGCGTATTGTCCAGATTTAGTCCCGAGACTGACAAGCATTAATATACCACAGTAATAGGAACCCAAGCTGGGATTTGAACTACCGACCGCTTGCCCTTGAAGAAACATTCTACCACTATTGGCTATTAAAAAAGGAAATTTCTACCAGCCTGAGCTAGCAAGGTGATCTCAAACACGCCGCTTTTACACAGTTGTATCATAATATTCTAAGTTGAGCATCAACAAATTATTGTCAAAATGCTTTGTTTTAAAAACTAGTCACAAACCATTCAAACAAAAACAAAAGAAAAATTTACAAATATCGGGTACATGAGTTCTGACGATTGAGATCCACATTGTTTTAAAACAATCCAGGAAAGTTCTTTGCTGTAGTTGAAGCGAAAGCAGCAGTTTTTGGGAGAAAATTGCTGGATACTTGAAACATTCTATACAAGTAAATACCATACACGTTACACTCGGAAGTAAATAAATACCGACTTTCATTGTGTAGAATGTGTTTTAAGTAAACCACGGCTGACATGTCTTTTTTTCTTCGACTGATTTGTTACTCTCATCAACCTCGCACGTCAACGACGTCACACAACGTCACACAACGTCACACGACACAGTAAATAAATACATTGATTAAATCGTTATATACATCATCACAATGGCGTCACACGTCCGCAGCATACAGTTTATAAATATATATTATATGGATACAAAATGGAATTTGGCAAAGCCATTTACAAACCTTTGACACTGTAGTAAGGCTACCTCACAAAAAGGAACAAAATTTTCACTCGAGAAAAATTGTTTCAGAGTTATCTCCCTTGATACACAATATCGATATATACAACAAGGAACGGCTTGATATTCTGGTATATATAGCACAGAATGTGTTTCCCTCGAGAAACAACAGTAATATGTAGACGGCACAAAACAGCATCACAAGTGAGCAACATCACTAAAAACAAACATCGTAAACATTCTTTGGAAGACGGCACAATCTAAAGCTATAGAAATCGAAACAGTCACGACCTTTACCTCACAACGACCTTTAAGTCACAGCGACCTTTATTCTATGTCAAAACAACCTATATTTCTGTTTTTCATGTCTCATTATGTTAAGTAACACTGCACTGACAACTTGTGTCTAACTTTACACTATCCACTTAAGAATAATCTCAGGAAATCTAAACAGGCGATTGTCTTCTAAATAAACAAATATTTATTGAAAGGGAACTGTATATATAGTATTTGATTGACGTTTCTCATTATGGCAATATTGGGCAAAAACAGCAAATGGAAGAAAAGTGTCATCTGGGCACAAGGAATGAAACCTCAGTCTGAGGTCAAAGGTCAAGGTCAAGGTCAATAACAAATACAAAGGCAAGCACATATATTATATGATACACTACAACTTAACACCAAACGCTTTATATAACACCACTCGTCTCCATGATATGCTGTTTGGAATAAAATAAATTTTCAGCGATGTTTTGTAAATATTTCTGAATGTTTAAATGTGCGATATGGCTATATGATGATAACAATTTAAAGCTGATTATTTTAAAACAATACTGGCAGGCTACAAGCAAGTTTAAATAATGTTCTGCTCATAACTTTACATTTTCTGCAGATCTGAAAATTTGTTTGAAATTTCCATTTGGGTCAGTGATTTATACTACCCTTACACACTCATTAACCCTTTCAACCCTAAGAAACTTTAGTGGACTCTGCCATTCTTTCATAATTTGAAGTCCAATATGGTCAGTAGGGGTGCAAGGGTTAAAAAAACAACCTTTGCTTTATGAAAAAAAAGCAGTTTCCTCAATTTTGCACATTTTCAGATAAAATGCTCCCACATTGAGGAATAAACTGATCTGTAAAAAAAAAAAAATGTTCAAATCAATAAAAACAATTTGAAAGTTTTGGTTTTGCAAGACGGGGGCACCTGTGCTAACACATACAAGGGACAAAACCACAATCACAGGAAAAAAATATCCTCAGTATAACATCACCTAAAGCAGTGTTTGATGCTAACGATATGAGCAGATTTAACAAATAAACAGGACTAAGAAATAAATAATGTCACATGATCACAGCTTTGGAACATATCGAGTATTAGCTTTTGTCACACCTCTGTCCGATCCTGTTCGGCCATCTTTTGTTTCTCCGACAGGAAAAGTACACTGGTGGTGCCGTCTCGCGACACCACAGTGAGAGTATTGGTTGGAGTAGGGAGGTGGCGATGAGTGTTTGTGGCGCCGCCTGATGAAGACGATGAGGAGGATAACGCAGATGAGAAGCAACAGACAAATGCCTACGAGAATGTACATGATCGAGGGTGTGTCGCGTCCGTTTTCCGACACCTCGTACGACCCCAGAGCGCTATCTCCCTGGGGTACTTCACTAAATACGATCTGCACCATGTTTGTGCCTTGTTCTGGGGTCTCCGTGCGCTTCACGCGACCTATGACCTCCCGAGCAGAACTGGAATGATATGTTACACTTCGCTTCTGTACAGAGTTGTCATTGGATCCCATGGAGAACACTGCATGGAGAAACCACATCCTTCCGGGATCCACCTGTCATAGAAAGGTACGAATTATAACACCAAGAAATCATACAGCTAATTAAGTAATGATAAATTACATCACATAGCTACTTCAGAATTTCTTAAAATAGGAAAATTTCTGGTCAAGTGTCAATGCCTTTATGTCCACACCAGGAAAGGCCTATACTTTCAGAATTACACGCCCATACCCCCCCTCTCGTTTTGTTATATATATTTTTTTAAACATTCCTCCTAAATATAGGGTTTTCACCCCTAAAACTGATATTTGAGCCCTAAGTTTTCCAGGGTTGTCCTATGTAAAGCATTATAACTGGAGATAAAAAATCCTGAAAATCTTTCAAATATTTGAATCTGTTGGGAACACTAGGGTAATGTCGTGCTAAGAAAAAAAGCAAATTATAAATCCTTGAATATTTGATTGAGATATTTGATGAGAGAAAAACTGTCTTTATTCAGGCCTCTATGTTGCAACAAAGATGGTTTAAAAATAGGATTACTACACTATAAATAGACCGACTTGAAAAAGAGGCTTGGTGTCGACTGAGAAGCCGTCTGCCCCTGGCTGGCGGAGGAGATCTCTGGCACTCGGATCGCCCTTGGCCATCCTCGCATTGAATGGAATGCCATCGAAGCTTTCGTCCACTGTGTGTGGATCCCTGAGGTCCTGTAAACAGCAAGGTCATGTCAAGGTTAATAACAACAGCACAACTCATTTATATAAACATATATATATAATCTTTCTTTCTCCCCAACTCTGATAATCATGGTAATTTTATATAGATATTCATGGTCAAAGGTCAAAAGTAGGCCACAGTGAGTTTTTGTATATATGATACACACAATACAATCCTACCCCCCACCAACACCCCGCCCAGTAACAATGACCTTGACCCCAAAAACCCTGAAACTCGAACTTGTCTGGATAATATGGTCCTTTATCATTTTGTGAAGTTTGATCAAAATCCTTCAAGGAATGAAACCGCTAGAGCGCTGACAAACTTCGGCGTTATATTGGTACATAATTACAAGATAAATGGAGAGGAAATCTAGAAGATTTCATTTTATTTATGTTCCTAAATTGATTCTGTGAGAGTCATATCTTAATACAGGTACAAACAAATCTAAACTTGTAAAACAAATTGATGAAAGTGAAAACCACGATTAGGTTGTCTGAATGTTTTACAACGGTTTGATCTCCCTAGGTAGAGAAGCTCGACTGGCAACCAGACCCTAATTAAGCTCTTTTTGTTAAGAATTGCCAAGCTAAATTTGAATACTAGATTATCTGCCCATAGTTTCAAACTTAGAATCAGACATAGCCTAAGACCAAAATCATAAAGCTCAACATTATTTATAATTTTAATATTCTAGAGACGGGGCCAGTCGAGAATCATACTTACCAAAATTTTGAACCTGTGCTCGAGGTTTTTGGATTCCCCCATACAGCCATACTCTCCCTTCGTAGGGGCGTACTTCGGGATGTAACCATCTTTACCGGAGCACACAAAGATTTTTTCCAGACCGAGGTCAAACTCTGCCCCCAAGGTCTGGACAGGGTCGACGTCTAATCGGCCATATATCGTATCTCCTGGTAGGGCGAACATATTGTCGTTAGTCATTTTAACAGAAGTTTGACAAATTGAAACCAGTTTTATACAGTAAAACTTGACTAATCTAAGACCCACAGGAACAAACATTTTGGTAGATTTCATCAGCATAAGGCTTGAGCAGAAATTGTTGAATCATTCAGTTGTCAGAATTTACAGGTTTTGACTTACATCTGACCTTTTTAAAGAGGATTAAAACTGAAAAATTGTAAAGATAAAATCTGGTCTTGCCGTTAAATGTTCATGTATTTAGACTTCAAAAACAAAATTGAGCAACTTAAATATAGAAATATGAGGAAACACGTTTGAAATAGAAGTGCTATCTTCAATTGTCATGGAACTGACAGCGAGATATCTTAATAAAACGACATATTATGATCGTAATGTAAAAAAAGAGGCCCATGGGCCTTAACGATCACCTGAGATTTGAAATATTTCAGTTAATTTAATTGACCCTTTTTGGCTCCACTCATCAGCCCCTGGGGGTCAGTCAGGGCTAACATGGGCATGCAATCAAACTGTCATCCCATGCTGATAATGTTAACCAAGTTAGAATGAATTCCAATAGAAATCAAACAAATTATAGTCAAAAATGTGATTTCCCTATATAAACTATAGTAAAGTTTACCCCCTCCCCAGGGGTAAACGTGAGACCCCAGGGTCATGAAATTCACAATTTTGGTAAAGCACCTTAAGACCCTTCCATATATGAAGAGTATTTGTTTCCATCATATCTGAGAGTAGAGACGAAGATTTTTGAAATTTCAGTCAATTTGACCCTTTTTAGCCCTACCCATCAGGCCCTTGGGGCTGGGGACCATATAATTTAAAATTTTGGTTGACCTTTAGTCATAGAAGCTTCCTGCCAAATTTCATTGAATTTGGCTTAGGGGTTTTGGAGAAGTCAAAAATGTAAATTGTTTACGGACGGACGACGGACGACGCACGATTCACGACGACGGACAAAAGGTGTTTAGAATAGGTCAATTGAGACTTTGTCTCAGGTGACCTAAAAAACGGTGCTGGCACAATCTTGGCTACTTCAAGGGCTTTAAAGGATGAAAAACATCTAACTAACAACTTCTTAGCCTTTTGAGGAAAATTGTAGATAAAATTCTGTAAAATGGATGAAAAACATCTAACTAACAACTTCTTGGCCCTTTGAGGAAGATTCAAGATAAAATTCCGTAAATCGTGAGTAACTGTTAATCTGTATACCTGGAGAAAAGGCGGTGTTTGACTTGTCACCCAGTGTAGGAGTGTCGGGGGACAGCCACAGTGATCGCTTGTTGAAGAGACGGAAGTCGGTGTTGAGTGAGTATTGTGAAGGAACAGGGTCACTGGTCTGCTGAAATCTGATTGGGAGGTCAAAGGTGATGGGGTCAGTGGGGTTACAGACAGGAGGGAGTGTGTAGGGCTGTGTAATTGCAGCGGTGCAGGGAATCAGAGCCACATGGTAAAGTCCTGAGTAGTCCTTCACCTGTAAACAAACGCCAATGAATGACATGCTTGTGTAACGTGTCAACGTAGGAAGTGTCAGAGTTACTTCCCTTTGTGCAACTCTCAGTTGCGATAGCTTGCCAGCCAATAGGGACCGAGAATGCTGGTCAGCGGTGCTTCTAGATCGAAAAACATATTTTTTCACTTTCACACAAATTTGCATGTTTACAACTTCTTGCAATTTTTTTTTTTTTTTTTTTTTTTGCCAATTTAAAAATGCCACATCATTAACGGATTATGAAATGGTCTGGAAGTCAATTCGGTTTCATGATCCTTCAAAATCTAAAAAAACATCTCAAAATTTTTCTACTGACTATTCATTACTTGCAAAATGAATGAAAACATCAAAGCAGAAAACGTTTTGAACTTTTAGATTTCCATGTGTGTCATTGAACAAATTTCAAAGATACTTTCATTTAAACGAACTGTGACCAATACAAAACTGTGATGACAAACAGTGAAAGTAAGAAAAATTATCGAACAAAAACGGCTAAAAGGTGATAATAACTGGTTTAAGTAACAAAATACTTACTGCAAAATCTGACTCAAACTGCCACAGCTGATTGGGTTGGTCAAAGGTCGGGTCACTTCTGACAAGGGTCAAGGTGAAGGTCATATCTGGGTGATCTGGTGAGGTAACCATGGATACAACTCCAGTGCCTGAAAATAGAAATTTAAGGAAATTGAACAATCCATACTGGGCGTTTTTAAAGTAAATTACCGTAAAACATATCCCCTACTTGCCCTCGATAAGAATAGTAACAGTGATCTTGACATTGACTCAAAAGCCCTGAAACTCAAATCTTCTTACATCTGTCATTCAAGAATGCTGGAGAGGAAACCTATTGCCCATCCCCCTTCCCCGTTTCACTGATAGGAGACTAAAAAAACTTTATTTTGAAGGGTTAAAAGCAAAATGCTAGCTTACGTTCCAAATCTGATAGATTCTTTGGGCAAATCAACATCATCAACGGCCCAAGACATCTGTAATTTTGTGTAATTTGATTTACACATGACAGTGTAATAATTACCTGTGCTACCTGTAATTGACTTACCTGAATTACTAGGGACAAACTGGCCCCTAAAGTTGGGCGTCGTCCTAATCGTCACTAAGAGTCGTTTATCGTCTTGGATACGCAGACTGGTGGGGTACAAGGATCCTGAAAATATTGACAGACATGTTCACAAATATGTTTTATACTTCGAAGTATACACCTGTTAAAATAGTTTACAAGCCAGGGGTCATAACACACATCTTTTTTCCACAATTTTTAGATGTTCTGTGACCAGTAATTATATATCCTAGGATGCATCTGGATGTTCCAATGCACATTCAATATTTACCCAGGATGCATCAGTCTTTTGGGTTAATCAGTATTCAGTGTCATATGGAAATTTTAGAGTGACTTCAGCTATCAAATGTTTTAACTGGTAATGCAGGTTATGTCAGGAAGGTAAAACTGATATTCAATGTACATGTATATATAAATACAGCTTAGATAGAAGTAACAAGCATATTAAAAATTCATTATAAAACAATAGTTTTTAATCTATAGTGCTTACAAAGTTATGCTGCAAACAGTATTTCAATACAATATGACAACTCAAAGTCTTTCATAATCTCGGGACTAACCTCCGAATTTCGACTTGGTTGCTGTGTTTATTCCATTTTGCCATAAGATGGCTGTGTCGTAAACGAAACTAAGCTCGAGATCTGTCTGCATATTGACAGCTGTCCATCCTCCGGCCTCAGCATGGAAAATGTACGACACGTACAACGGAACGAACATGGTCACTCTGGACTGCTTCAAGTCGATTGGCTGAAGTGAGGAAGGGGATATTTCATTTTAGACTTGGTCTTTATGACAAGGGGCAGACAATTCAGTACAGACTTGGTCTTTATGACAAGGGGCAGACAATTCAGTACAGACTTGGTCTTTAGGACAAGGGGCAGACAATTCAGTACAGACTTGGTCTTTAGGACAAGGGGCAGACAATTCAGTACAGACTTGGTCTTTAGGTCAAGGGGCAGACAATTCAGTACAGACTTGGTCTTTATGACAAGGGGCAGACAATTCAGTACAGACTTGGTCTTTAGGTCAAGGGGCAGACAATTCAGTACAGACTTGGTCTTTAAGTCAAGGGGCAGACAATTCAGTACAGACTTGGTCTTTAGGTCAAGGGGCAGACAATTCAGTACAGACTTGGTCTTTAGGACAAGGGGCAGACAATTCAATACAGACTTGGTCTTTATGACAAGGGGCAGACAATTCAGTACAGACTTGGTCTTTAGGACAAGGGGCAGACAATTCAGTACAGACTTGGTCTTTAGGACAAGGGGCAGACAATTCAGTACAGACTTGGTCTTTAGGTCAAGGGGCAGACAATTCAGTACAGACTTGGTCTTTAGGAGAAGGGGCAGACAATTCAGTACAGACTTGGTCTTTAGGACAAGGGGCAGACAATTCAGTACAGACTTGGTCTTAGGACAAGGGGCAGACAATTCAGTACAGACTTGGTCTTTATGACAAGGGGCAGACAATTCAGTACAGACTTGGTCTTTATGACAAGGGGCAGACAATTCAGTACAGACTTGGTCTTTAGGTCAAGGGGCAGACAATTCAGTACAGACTTGGTCTTTAGGTCAAGGGGCAGACAATTCAGTACAGACTTGGTCTTTAGGTCAAGGGGCAGACAATTCAGTACAGACTTGGTCTTTAGGACAAGGGGCAGACAATTCAGTACAGACTTGGTCTTAGGACAAGGGGCAGACAATTCAGTACAGACTTGGTCTTTATGACAAGGGGCAGACAATTCAGTACAGACTTGGTCTTTAGGTCAAGGGGCAGACAATTCAGTACAGACTTGGTCTTTAGGGCAAGGGGCAGACAATTCAGTACAGACTTGGTCTTTAGGTCAAGGGGCAGACAATTCAGTACAGACTTGGTCTTTAGGACAAGGGGCAGACAATTCAGTACAGACTTGGTCTTTATGACAAGGGGCAGACAATTCAATACAGACTTGGTCTTTAGGACAAGGGGCAGACAATTCAGTACAGACTTGGTCTTTAGGTCAAGGGGCAGACAATTCAGTACAGACTTGGTCTTTAGGTCAAGGGGCAGACAATTCAGTACAGACTTGGTCTTTAGGACAAGGGGCAGACAATTCAGTACAGACTTGGTCTTTAGGTCAAGGGGCAGACAATTCAGTACAGACTTGGTCTTTAGGTCAAGGGGCAGACAATTCAGTACAGACTTGGTCTTTAGGACAAGGGGCAGACAATTCAGTACAGACTTGGTCTTAGGACAAGGGGCAGACAATTCAGTACAGACTTGGTCTTTATGACAAGGGGCAGACAATTCAGTACAGACTTGGTCTTTAGGTCAAGGGGCAGACAATTCAGTACTGACTTGGTCTTTAGGACAAGGGGCAGACAATTCAGTACAGTCATCATTTCATAAACTAACAACTCTGGTACAACCAATGCAAACACTTGTACCACAATAAACATCAACGTAAAAACTTTCATATCTGCAGGTCCGAAATATTACAATGAAAAATTGACAACTTGGTTTTTCTGCATAAATGAACAGGCCCTTAGTCATCATGACAAAGGGGAGACAATTAAGTACAGACTTGATGTTTTTCCCTCTCCCCTTGAATCTATTTTAAGAAGCAGTAAACAGGTATCGATTGATCTTTTCTCTACTTTTCTCTTCTTCTAAGTCTTACTAATCTGTGTAAATTCAGAAGAAACCTCTAGTACTTTTCAAACAAGGGAAACCTATATATAAAAGTTAAGATTAAGGCACCAAAGGGAACCTATATATGGAATTTGAGAAAGATTCCTTCAGTACTTTCTGAGAAAGATGGCTGCCTATCGGCCATGTTGTTTTCCGATTGGTCTCAAAATACAATATGCATAACTAGGCACCTTGGGGAACCTACATATGAAATTTCAGGAAGATCCCTTCATTAGTTTCTTAGAAATAGCAATAACCAGTTTCAATTTTCGAAATCCAAGATGGCTGCCTGTCGACCATGTTGTTTTCTGATTAGTCTCAAAATACAATATGCATAACCAGGCACCAAGGGGAACCTACATATGAAATTTCAGGAAGATCCCTTCAGTGCTTTCTGAGAATTATCGATAACAAACTTCAATTGTCAAAATCCAAGATGGCTGCCTGTCGGCCATGTTGTTTTCTGATTGGTCTCAAAATGCAATATGCATAACTAAGCACCAAGGGGAACCTACCTATGAAATTGGAGAAAGATCCCTTCAGTACTTTCTCAGAAATAGCGATAACAAACTTCAATTGTCAAAATCCAAGATGGCTGCCTGTCGGCCATGTTGTTTTCCAATCAGTCCCAAAATGCTATATGCATTACTACGCACCAAGGGGAACCTACTTATGAAATTTGAGAAAGATCCCTTCAGTACTTTCTCAGAAATAGCGATAACAAACTTCAATTGTCAAAATCCAAGATGGCTGCCTGACGGCCATCTTGTTTTCCGATCGGTCCCAAAATTCTATATGCATAACAAGGCACCAAGAGGAACCTACATATGAAATTTGAGAAAGATTCCTTCAGTACTTCCTCAGAAATAGCGATAACAAACTTCAATGGTCAAAATCCAAGATGGCTGCCTGTCGGCCATGTTGTTTTCCGATCGGTCCCAAAATGCAATATGCATAACTAGGCACCAAGGGGAACCTACATATGAAATTTGAGAAAGATCCCTTCGGTACTTTCTCAGAAATAGCGATAACAAACTTCAATGGTCAAAATCCAAGATGGCTGCCTGTCGGCCATGTTGTTTTTCGATCGGTCCCAAAATGCAATATGCATAACTACGCACCAAGGGGAACCTACATACGAAATTTGAGAAAGATCCCTTCAGTACTTTCTCAGAAATAGCGATAACAAACTTCAATGGTCAAAATCCAAGATGGCTGCCTGTCGGCCATGTTGTTTTCCGATCTGTCCCAAAATGGAATATGCATAACTAGGCACCAAGGAGAACCTACATATGAAATTTGAGAAAGATCCCTTCAGTACTTTCTGAGGATTAGCGATAACAAGAATTGTTTACGGACGGACGGACGGACGGACGGACCACGGACGCAGGGCGATTTGAATAGCCCACCATCTGATGATGGTGGGCTAATAAATACATACCTGGCCATCTGTCGAGATTTCCCCTCCACACACAGACACGAGCTCTGACATGTCGAAATAGCCATCAAACTCCCAGAGACAGGATTCCAGGTCTAGACTCCTACAAATTAAAATATCAATTAAGCCTCAATTTCAAGCTTACAGAGAATCTTATACAACTTGTGTAGTAATTAATCACAGAAAGTCTAAAATGCTGAAACCTAGTTTTACGTTTGACAAAAATTTGTCCTTTTTAATTAATTGCAAACTTCACAAAAATTTTCTTCTGTGATTGCATCATCTGAAAACAAAAATTCAAGCTACCTTTTTACCATAAAATGAAACAGCCTACTAAAGTGGAACAACCTTTCCTCTGATAGAAAAATTCAAAAGGTACATGAATCGAATGAATTTTGGGACAGCCATAATTTTTGGTAGGATTGACAGGTGTTTTGTTGACACAGGGGCTTGACACGTCCTTAAGATTCAGAATGAAAAATTTATCTTCGGGTCTGCCCCCAAGATCACTTATTAATTATATATATAAATTACATGATCTGGGGGGGGGGAGGGGTTGACCCTGGGGTGAACTATATTATTCTAGGTCATAGGAACATGTCAAACCCCTGTGTTGTTGGTTAGTGATTACAAATACGCCTTGACCTACCTGTAGAACCTCAGAGTTGAATCGCCCCTCAGAGTTGAGCTAAATTGGTACGGTTCTAGTCCAAGCGAGTTATGGTTCCTAGTACTATTGGAAACAAAACCGAATCCAGAGGTCACCTGAAGGTCACTGATGTCCAGCAGGTTGGAACACTTGTGTTGGGCCACACGCAGTGCATTATGGGTAAGTATGAATTCAAAGTTTGAAAGCTGGTGTGTTGACAGCACAGGAAGTAGTCCATCGTGGTGGGGAATCGTTATGGTAACTTGAACCATGTTAGGGTGGACTGGGTCATTAGCACCTGTCAAAATTTAAAAAAAGGGTCCATGAAAAAATAAAAAATTAAATTGAAGATGTGATCAAATTACATCAGGATATGTTCTCATGAAGCTTTCCAAGCAGAATGAAACACTTAAAATATTTTATTTGATAGAGCACAGCTATCTTTATGTCTTATATTATGAAAAATTCAATGCTTGACAAAGAACAAAAATATCCCTAATCTAGCCACATTACGAACACTCTTAATGTTATTCACTTCCATCAGATTTCTGATTTATCAGTTATTGTTTCTGTGATTAAAAATTAGAGGAACATAATTTTACCTAGATATCGAAGACGACTGCTAAATGGCTCTGATCCGATAGAGGCTGGATTCCTTGGAGGACAGAGTCCCTCGTCAGTACTAATTGTGATTGGGGTACTCTCAATCTCTCGTCCTGGGTCACCGTCAAAGTTCACTGCCCGAGCCAGGCACTGGACTTTACTTCCTGAAACAAAATATACCATCAATGAAATTCTGAAACGTGGTGAAACCTTGATACAATGTCTGTTATTTCATTTATCACCTCACATAACGCCAAGATATTTCAACAACCTCTTCACTTTCATTACCATTGCATTGTTTCGTTATATTGCCAAACTGGGTTCATACTGTCAAAAATCTACATGAATATTCATGAAAGAAAACTTGAATAATTTACTTCACAGTTGTAATGCATTGCGACTGACCTCTATTGAAGTAGATGCTGTCTAGGGTTATCCCCCTTGTGGAAGCGAAAAACGTTGATGTCTCCAGTTGTCTGAGAGGTTTGGTGACACCATCAGGGCCACTAGGGGGAGCCACTCTCCAGTTGAACTTGGTGAGTGTGTCGTTGATTTCCTGAGATTGACACAGTGTTCCTGTTGTGGCGAAGTCTGGGTGTTTGGGGTTACAGGGCTGTAAACAGTCGTACAGGTAACAGTCATACAGGTAAACAGTCATACAGGTAAACAGTCATACAGGTAAAACTTACAGGCTGTAAACAGTCATACAAGTAAACAGTCGTACAGGTAAACAGTCGCACAGGTAAACAGTCGCACAGGTAAACAGTCATACAGGTAAACAGTCATACAGGTAAAACTTACAGTATGTAAAGTCATACAGGTAAACAGTCGCACAGGTAAACAGTCGCACAGGTAAACAGTCATACAGGTAAACAGTCGTACAGGTAAACAGTCGCACAGGTAAACAGTCATACAGGTAAATAGTCATACAGGTAAACAGTCATACAGGTAAACAGTCATACAGGTAAACAGTCGCACAGGTAAACAGTCATACAGGTAAAAAGACATTTAAATCTTACTGGCTGTAAACAGTCATACAGGAAATATATATTTGTAACTGTTTAAGAGTGTGTAGGAGACCACATCTTAACTTATTTCTGCTTAGATGAACTTGGTGATATAACAATAGATATCAGGACTTATAGGTCAAGTAAGTTCAGCTCCCTAGGACAACCTACAGGATCTAAATACCATTGTACAGACATCAGACGTCACTGAATAATCTTTAGAAATAAGAACTTTGCTATACTAACTGTTATGCAGATGACCGGGTATCCGTGAACAGGGTCGTCACTGTTACCGAGGGGATCGTCATAATCCCTCAGGGACACGACGATGGGGAGGGTCGGGAACACAACGTCCATGATCTTCTTGTTCTCCTCCACATACACCATGGCCTTGGCGTTCCTCTGTAATCAAACATATGACAATAAATTTTGGTTTAACATGCCATCACAAAAGTATGAGATCTAATAATTGCCCCTGGACACACAGCCATTGGCAAATTGTAAATTCTTCTGAAAGTCTAAATGATAATATGATTTGATATAAATTGGTCAGTGTCATGGCGGGTTATACTAACTGTAATGAGGTCAAGTAGGACATTTTTACAGTAAACCTTTAGGGGTGGAAAAATGTAATGATCAGACCAGAACTTGAACCCAGGACCTCCAAACTCTGAACGCCCTAACCATTTGAGCTACCTAGCCACTGACCTTCAGCCCTGTCTAGTTCAACTAAAACCTATTATGGGTGTCAATGGGTATGAGTTCAACAGAGACAAAAATCGTAATTACGAAAACATCAATTTTGTATTATATGTTGATTTAGTCTTATTTCTTGTGATTTGCTATGTCATTTCTTTGCATTGTTGTGATATAACCTAGTGGTCTCCAGATAATATATTGAAAGTTGTCTCCCCCTGACATGTATACTGACCCTGACTTCGGCCACCATGTTGTAATGTAACTACATAGCCTAGTGATTCCCCGATAAATAACTTTAGAGTTGTCTCCCCCTGACAAGTATACTGACCCTGACTTCGGCCACCATGTTGTTTTGTAACCTAGCGATTCCCCGATAAATAACTTTAGAGTTGTCTCCCCCTGACAAGTATACTGACCCTGACTTCGGCCACCATGTTGTTTTGTAACCTAGCGATTCCCCGATAAATAACTTTAGAGTTGTCTCCCCCTGACAAGTATACTGACCCTGACTTCGGCCACCATGTTGTTTTGTAACCTAGCGATTCCCCGATAAATAACTTGAGAGTTGTCTCCCCTGACATGTATACTGACCCTGACTTCAGCCACCATGTTGTGATTCGCACGTAGATGTACTGTGAAAACTTCTCGATTCTCTTTCATATCATCAAACAGGATCTCCACTTCGACATCCAAACGTGACATCCCTTCCTCAAACACCAGCACTGTCAAAAATAAAAAAACTTATTTAATAAATTGTAGTTTAAACCTGAAGAAAATTGACATCATAAATACCTACACAAGAATCCCAGCTCATATCACATCAGAAATCATTTTGGTATGTCTTATATAATGTTTCGTATTGTAACAGCAAACAGTTCTTAAAAATGACACAACATGGCAGTATGGTTGTCAGTAACTACCAGCACGGAGTAGTTAATGTTTTCATAACCATGATTTGTTTACAGCTTGTAAACTTTAAAAAACCAGGGCTTAAAGTGGCACCTATTTTACATGGCACCTTAAATTCACCATTAGCGACCAGTTATTGACCTATAAGGCGCCTGCATGGCAACTAAAAAATTGTACAAATAAAAAAAAATGTAAATTTGCGATTTGGTTAATCTTTCAAAGGTTGCAGTCAATGCTAAAATGATGTTCACAATCGAAAACATTACAAAGAGATGTTATATTGATCTAAAGAATTAAAAGAGTTGTTTTTATTCAAATTTACTACAACTAGGTCAGGCGACCAACTTTTCCAATTTGCGCCTAGATTTTATGACTTGGTAGCCAAATAGGCTACCTGGTAAAAATATCCACTTTGAGCCCTGAATACCAAAACCTTCAGCCAATGAGAGTAGAACGTACTATCTCACGAGTATTAATATCTACAGATCATGCTGTATTTTAGATACCTACAGACCATGTTGTATTGTTAATTTTGATGACTCACATCCTTCAGATAGTTAAATTATTTTTGGCAGGTATATTTATGAATCATTACTTTTCAGGAATGGCCGATATGTTTCTGTTTCCATTATTTCTTTGATCCCTAACAATAACAGATCAAAACTCGCGTCCTACCTCTAGAAAAACCGTTGTAGTCTTGTCCAGCCCTCGCTGACCCATCCTTGGTGAACACTCTGACCTCCGACCTCTCCGAGAGGTCACCAGATCTGACGACGGGAATGGTTAGTCTAGATATGTCCTCTTTAAAGATCGGCTCATTCACTACGAACTGGTCATCGGCAAACCTGATCACGGGCTCTGAAAGACACGAAATTGACGGACTCGTACAGGTATAGTCAACAACTGTCCATATCACATAAAGGGGATCTAACATGAGTAGGAATATGGAATTTGTTACGCAAGTTTAATAAATTCCATATCACATAGGTATAAGTGTAAGATTATGTATCACATTTATGAGAAACTAGAAAATGTCTGTAAGACATAAATGCCACCGCTGACACGTAAGTTAATTGACACCCTGAAATCTCAGCAGTTCCTAAGATTAGCTAGTTACATTGCATTGGGACGGAACGGGACCGGACCGGACGGGACGGGATCTGACCGGACCGGACCGGACCGAACGAGACATGGGTAACACTATATGCCCCCCATTCCATGGTGGGGGCATAAAAATGGAAAACTCATCTTTATTTTCCTATAAGACTGGCTCATTTGACTGAAACAGTAAGTTTTCCACCAACAAATCAATCATGTGATATCAGCCTGATGTCATTCATCAATGACGTCACAATAGTTTTTTGACAACTTTTTTTTACATAGTTGTATGACATGACAGAACATGGCAGTTTATGTGATGAAATTAATACAACACAACTGAAGCAAAAATCAATTAATAGATTCATGACATTTGGTGTTCTGTGGTCAATTCACTGGCTAAAGGGACATAAATCTGAGTAAGACATGACTTTACATGACATATGACAATGGTGACTGCTGTTACTTACTATCCCCGGCGTCTGTAATTTTGATAACGGTGTCGTTCTGGAGACCGATGTTGGCCCCGCCGGCTGTTACACTGTTTGGACTGCCCAGGACTAATCGGAACTCTTCTGTCACTTCAAATTTATCATCATCCACAATGTTGACCACACATGGCTTTTCTCTCTCACCTGTAATTCAGAGGAATATACAGGTAAGTAAACATTGACAACAGGTGTAGATATACAGGTAAGTAAACATTGTCAACAGGTGTAAATATACAGGTAAGTAAACATTGTCTACAGGTGTAGATATACAGGTAGTAAACATTGTCAACAGGTGTAGATATACAGGTAAGTAAACATTGTCAACAGGTGGAGATATACAGGTAGTAAACATTGTCAACAGGTGTAGATATACACGTTAGTAAAAAATGTCAACAGGTGTAGATATACAGGTAAGTAAATATTGTCAACAAGTGTATATATACAGGTAAGTAAACATTGTCTACAGGTGTAGATATACAGGTAAGTAAGCATTGTCTACAGGTGTAGATATACAGGTAAGTAAACATTGTCAACAGGTGTAGATATACAGGTACGTAAACAATGTCAACATGTGTAAGTAGTAAACAGGTGAAATATAGAAGTACGTAAACATTGTCAATAGGAGTAAATATGTGTTTACCTGGTCTGAAGATGACCAGGGAAGCATCAGTGTCCGGCCGCTCTATGAAGTCCAGACTGACCTTAGCTGACCCCTGTCTAGTATAACATCGAACACTTGACCCGTGACTGATATCCCCGTGACGGACGATGACAGCTGTAACCCTCCTCTCCTCTTCACTACCAAAGTACTGCACCTCTTTAAACTGCATGGAGGGTCCTACAAAAACATAATATTGTAAATGTTATTTTTCAAAATGCAAATTTCTCTTCATCTACTGCCTCTTAACTGAAATATAAAAATCTGATTGTCAGTGACATAAGACATCTTCCATCTTCATTTTATGATGTCACAATAAGTCATAGGCCAAAATATCCTTATTGTCTCCCCTTATCCAGCATCCCGAATCTAAATGCAAGGATACATTTTGAGCCAAATTATTTTCTATTCAATTTGATTGTTTAATATTTATTCCTTCCATGTTTCCTTCAATTTGATTGCAACTAATCTGCATTTAAACTGTCATGAATTTAAAGATATCCTACCCAATACCTAACATTAATACAGAAATTAAAATTCAACGGAGTAAAAACATTATAGGATTTACAGTAAGCTGGTCAGAGATCAAAGTCTAAATTTTTCAGAGTCACTTACGATCAGACTGTGAGTCGTCGATGGTGATAGAAGCTGTACTTGGTGACCCTAGACTGGCCCCCATCGGCATCCGTAGTACGACTAGGAAGGACTCTGGACCCTCTAATGAAGGTCGGCCAAGGTCATCCAGAATCCGGATCCTTAGTGTGTTCTGAGACACCCCGGGAGCGAAGTCGAGAATTTCACTCACAGCTATGTAGTCAAATCCAGCTACAATGAAATATATTCTGTTAAAGTGTTGTAACAGGAAATGAAGTTGATATATAATTAGTACCATATTTGCCGTAATTAGCACACATGGCACTTAAATAAAATGGTCACAGAACTTATAAAGTATATAAAACAGTTTATTCTTTAATCGATCAAAATAACTCTCTCTCCACGATGTAATGCCTTTAATTTCTATAATGGCTATTACCCTCAGCAGACTTTGGGTCAGTTCGTCGTGACCGCACTATCACACTTGAAGGACTGCTAAGGTCAGTTCCGGTACGCAAAACCACGACCTCAGCCTCTCTTTGACTTTCATCAACTGTATACTGGGCATGCTCAAAGTGGAACACAGGTTCTGAAAAGAGAGAAGCATTTGCAGATGGTTAGTTGGAGTTGTCTCCCTTCCACAATCTTTCTCACATCATACCAGTTTAATATTTTTTTGTCTCAGCCAATCGGAAATGCCAGATTAAGACCTTGACCAATGAACATCTTTGATTTTCAGTATACTAGTAAATATAATATGTGTATTTATTATATAAAAAAAAACCCAAACAAACAAACAAACACATACAAAATGATCAAAGGTAAGTTGGAATGGGCAATGCAAGATATTTGTGAGTAAGTATATCACCTGTTCTATTTTTAGTTCAATTAAGTGACCTTGACCTTCACCTCAGGAGCTTTTTAGAAACATTTAAGCTATCTTTATTATTTTAATGTCTGGAAACATAATTATTTCCCTTGATATTATACAGACAGATTGATGGGTGCCTAAGGCCAGCCACATCTCAGACAGGACCCTAATTACACATAGTACAGATATATGTTACACATATGTACAGCTACCATTGAAGTTACAAGCTATACATTACACATGTGTGAAATGATCTATGACATCACAACTATATACATACTTCATATATATACAAAAAAATTTGGTTCTGCTTGAAAGTAAATCTCGTCGGAGAACAGAAGGTATTTCAGCATGCATGGTGATGCTCTGCCTAATTTGCCAAAAATCAACCGTTTCTTTCATCTATAATACCAATGAATTTAACAGTTTGTCTGGTACGAGATTCCTTCGTAACCCGTACAGTAAGTGATGGCCAGTTTTACCAAACACTACAGATTCGATAATAACCACTGTTTAAAGAATCATAACTTAATGCAGGGTTTCCGGAAATTCATTTTTCTCTCGTAATATTTTTTATTTTTGGTAATTTGTATCTTACACTTAACACAAACCAAATGCTTGGCTTTTTCCTGTCAGAATCAAGCACCACTTAAAACAAACAGAACACATAACAGAAAGGTCTGCTCTGTATGTATAGGTTTATCTAACAACAAACGAAACATATTACAGCTCCGCTCCGTAGATATAAGTTTATCTGACTAACATAAGGATGATTTCTCATTTAACACATTCACCTCAAAAATATTCCCTGATTGGGAAAGGAGGGGGGAAAACATTAAAGGTCTTTTCTCCTTGTTTTAGAAGGAAGATAAGTTCTGTGTGAAGGAGAAAGTTAACTGGGGGTTGGGGGGGGGGGGGGGGGGGGGGGAGGATTTTAGGTCCATTGTATTAGGGGAGGGGAGGATGGCTTCCGAGGGAGTGGGGGTGGGCTTGGGGGGCGGGGGTCCATTGTATTAGGGGAGGGGGAGGATGGCTTCAGAGGGAGTGAGGGTGGGCTTGGGGGGCAGGGGTCCATTGTATTAGGGGAGGGGGAGGATGGCTTCAGAGGGAGTGGGGGTGGGCTTGGGGGGGCGGGGGTCCATTGTATTAGGGGAGGGGGAGGATGGTTTCAGAGGGAGTGGGGGTGGGCTTGGGGGGCGGGGGTCCATTGTATTAGGGGAGGGGGAGGATGGTTTCAGAGGGAGTGGGGGTGCGCTTGGGGAGCGGGGGTCCATTGTATTAGGGGAGGGGGAGGATGGTTTCAGAGGGAGTGGGGGTGGGCTTGGGGGGCGGGGGTCCATTGTATTAGGGGAGGGGGAGGATGGCTTCAGAGGGAGTGGGGGTGGGCTTGGGTTAAATTGTATTAGGGGAGGGGGAGGATGGTTTCAGAGGGAGTGGGGGTGGGCTTGGGGGGCGGGGGTCCATTGTATTAGGGGAGGGGGAGGATGGCTTCAGAGGGAGTGGGGGTGGGCTTGGGTTAAATTGTATTAGGGGAGGGGGAGGATGGTTTCAGAGGGAGTGGGGGTGGCCTTGGGGGGCGGGGGTCCATTGTATTAGGGGAGGGGGAGGATGGCTTCAGAGACAGTGGGGGCACTATAGGCCCTTGCATGTAAGGAAAGGGAAAAATGGCTGATAAGGGAGTAAATGTATTTCATATTTAAGTAAAATTGTCTGGGAGATGAGGATACAATTGTCTGGGAGATGGGGATACAATAGGTATCTCGTATGTAGGGAGGTGAAAGTTGGCTAGGGAGGGGGCACTTAAGGTCCCTGCCAAATTCTCACACACATATATATATATATATATATATATATATATTTATATACACAGCTATCACATTATCATTGTCAGGTAGACATGATGATAACACAAATATGATCAGCATTTGGAATGGAATCTCTATAAAGAATCTCTGGCAAAGACAAGACAATGGATAGATTGCCACACCAACAGAAAGGGAAAGACAAGACAATGGATAGACAGATCGCCACACCAACAGAAAGGAAAAGACAAGATGACAGATAGACAGACTGCCACACCTACAGAAAGGGAAAGACAAAACAACAGATAGACAGATCGCCACACCGACAGTGAGGGAAAGACAAGATGACAGATAGACAGATCGCCACACCAACAGAAAGGAAAAGACAAGATGACAGATAGACAGACTGCCACATCTACAGAAAGGGAAAGACAAAACAACAGATAGACAGATCGCCACACCGACAGTGAGGGAAAGACAAGATGACAGATAGACAGATTGCCACACCAACAGTGAGGGAAAGACAAGACAATAGATAAACAGACTGTCACACCTACAGAAAAGGAAAGACAAGATGACAGATAGACAGATTGCCACACAAATGGAAAGGGAAAGACAATAGATAGACAGACTGTCACACCAACAATGAGGGAAAGACAAGAGATAGACAGACTGTCACACCTACAGAAAGGGAAAGACAACACAGATAGACAGACTGTCACAATGACAACACCAAGGAGGAAGACAAACCTATGAATGGAGAGAAAGATGCACAAACTGAGAGAAGAAAGATAAGCTAGTGGATAGAGAGAATGCCATAGGGAAGAGGAAGGCCTAGGAAACATATAACAGGTTAATAGCTAATGGTGGCTACTTAATGTTGAGTGAGGGTCAAAGGTCATCCTACAAAAGGTCAGATGAGGTCAGAAATTTCTGAGCCAGTCAAACAAAAATAGAACACAACCAATTCTTTCCTCATGTGTTTCTCGTAAGATAAAGGAATTACAAAAAATCCTACCAAAATCAAAGACAACACACTGTTTACATACCGATAAAGACTTGTAGAGCTATTGGGCCCTGAATATGAAAAAGTAGAATCGTAATCTAAACATAACACAAACGTGAAAACATATCATCCCCGTCAACAGAAATTACTTGACGGACGGAAGGCAATAAGTGCTCCCTCAAATAAATAGTGTTTGTCAGCGTGTGTCTGCTGCTGGGATCTCATTGTCTGATCACACAGCGACTCCACTCCGACTCCAATCCGCTGGTCTATATCTCTGCCTACAGACAGCCAAGCACCACAAGTCAACAGTGACATGGTGCACATATAAACAGTCTTCCACAATTCCTCGTAATATGATTCAATCTGATTAACATTAATGAAATATGGTTTGATCAATTCGAAATAATAATTATATTTTCAAGAGTTGGCAGAATGGTCCAGATTTTCAATTAAAAGCTGATCAGAAATATTTTATCGTATGTGTTGTACAGAACTTGACTTGCATCACCGATCTTGGCTAACATATCATATGTCACGGGAACATGTCCAAGTCACATCCACTCAAGGTCTTAAGACTGACAGCTTTAATTACCAACAAAAAATCTGTCTGGAATAGCACTTAACGAAATCACTGAGGCAAGAGGGAAAGGGAGGGGTGGGGAGGAGAGCTTAGGGGTGGGGAGGAGAGCTTAGGGGTGGTGAGGAGAGCTTGGGGGGGGGGGGGGGAGGAGAGTATGGGGGTGGGGAGGAGAGTATGGGGGTGGGGAGGAGAGCTCGGGGGTGGGGAGGAGAGTATGGGGGTGGGGAGGAGAGCTCGGGGGTGGGGAGGAGAGTATGGGGGTGGGGAGGAGAGCTTCAGGGGTTGGGAGGAGAGGTTGGGGGTGGGGAGGAGAGCTTGGGGGCAGGGAGGAGAAGTTGGGGATGGGGAGGAGAGCATGGGGGTGGGGAGGAGAGCTTGGGGGTAGGGAGGAGAGCTTGAGGGGGGGGGAAGCTTGTGGGTGGGGAGGAGAGCATGGGGATGGGGAGGAGAGCTCTGTGGTGGGGAGGAGAACTTGGGGGTGGGGGCTTATTATCATAAAGACCGCCTGAAGGAGGGGAAACCACGGGGAATGAGAGACCGCATTACCACCAAGAACAAAGACATTTATATCAAATTATAAAATTAATCATGATATTTCATCATAAAGAGTGTTTACTGTCAACTTGGCATATAATGAAAAGTCTATAACCCAGGCAGTTCTCCTAATTGTGTTTTTATCAAAATTAACATCCTCTAGAATTACTACATAAAATCTGTATTACACCAGCCTGATGTGGAATACGTTTCAATTACATTAATATCCCGGAGCATGATTCCTGGCCGAGTGATAATAGCCAGTTGTGATGACTTGGCATTCCAATTGTCTGATGGAGCCTCCCAGATCTTGGATTGTCTGCCCCAAAACCTACCAGCACTAGATTGTTAGCCTGAGAATTGGTTATGCTTGTTAAGGCTCATAAAATCACCCAGTACGGGGCTGCCAACCCTAACCTACCCTTCTAATATATTTGATTGCTTGCTATAAGCCAGTCCGTACATTCAATTATCTATCTATAACATCCAATTGAAATGAGTTGTCTGCTCTCGGCCTTTTATCATATTTGGTTGTCTCCCCTTTACTTCAAGTATCAATGCCCCTTAAATCCCAGAACGAGTTGTCTACCCCTTAATCCCCTGGTATATCTTGTCTCTCCTTCAACTAAAGTATTGATGTATTGATGGAAGTAAAAAAAAGTTATCTGCCCTTTATCTGCTGATAATCTGGTTACCTGCCCTTTGCCTTGTCCCTGACATCCTAGTGTAAATGAGTTATCTGCCCCTTATCTACAGGTACATACAGTTGTCTGCCCTTTACCTTGTCCCTGGCATCATAGTATGAATGAGTTATCTGCCCCTTATCTACAGGTACATACAGTCGTCTCCCCTTTACCTTGTCACTGACATCCTAGTTTACATGAGTTATCTGCCCTTTACCTTATCTGGGACATCCTAGTTTAAATGAGTTATCTGCCCTTTACCTTATCTGGGACATCCTAGTTTAAATGAGTTATCTCCCCTTTAACTCCCAGTATTGGTTACAACATTCTAATTTTCAGATATTTTTGTTTTGTTTATTTTTTATTCTAAATTACCGGAATTTCCAGCAACAGTGTTCCTGTAAAATTCAAGGCAAGATTTATTTTGACTGGAGCTAGTCATACATGACAGAAAAATAAAATATTTATTAATAGTGCCAATGACTAGGTAGAAGTTAGTACTCTCCGGCTGTAGAGATAGTTTTGTCTGCTGTCCTATAGACGTATCCCACTCCAGAGTAATGTTATCTGTCAGATTAGGTGTCTGAGGAACACTTGTTGGGCCTCACTGTCTCTACCCACTACAACGCGCCAATTTCTGCCCAATATCACACCTAAAACGGTTTCCATGTTCATACAACATTTAAATTGACATTTATGACTAATATTGAAGAAAAATGCCAGTTATCTGTTTCAGAATGCATATCCAGACATGCGTTATCTTTCTGGAAACATTTCAAAATACGATAAACTCTTCCTTGTCTTGGTGGCTTGGTCCAGAACACTGGGAGGACTTAAGATGATATAAGAATGATTGGAATGTCACCCAAGGGATTTCTGAAGGTTATATTGTTCCGAAAAGTGTCAAGATTTATCCAGGCTGAGATGGGGATAGGTCATTACTCAGGTACGCAGTAAGAGAATCACAATTTTTCTGATGTAGGTACCCATTTATACAGCTGGCTAGACTATACACATTCCTTTATGATAGAATGGATACAAACAAGATCTGACATCTAGCTCTACTACTTACTGGATACAGAACATGGCTGTTTATCATTAGAACCACCAGTCTGACTCAGGTGATGTAGGTACAGAGATAGGTGTCCTCCCAGCCAATCAGACGGTGAGGCTAAGTACAGCACTAATGTCACACCTGTGTTATGTCTTTGTTATACATAACAAGCATACGTGGTATTGCTAAAGCATTACATGTCCCCTACCGGCCCTCGCTAAAAATAGTAACAGTGACCTTGACCTTGACTGAAAACCCCCGAAATTCAAACTTGTCTGAGATATTATGGTCCTTTATCATTGTGTGAAGTTTGATCAAAATCCCTTAAGGAATGAAGCCGCTAGAACTGTGACAACCTTTGGCACAATTTGTACACTTATATGTAGGTAAAAGACAGACAGAGAAGAAATCTATAGTCCCCCGCCTTCTCCCCCTTTACAACTTTAACAACTGCTAATAAAACTATATATACTAATGTAGGAATATCGTACTGGATTATTTTGGGTTTAGGGGCTGCGGTGGCCGAGTGGTTAAGGTGCCCTGACACTTTAACACTAGCCCTCCACCTCAGGGTTGCGAGTTCAAAACCTACATGGGGCAGTTGCCAGGTACTGACCGTAGGCCGGTGGTTTTTCTCCGGGTACTCTGGCTTTCCTCCACCTCCAAAACCTAGCACGTCCTTAAATGACTCTGGCTGTTAATAGGACGTTAAACAAACCAAACCAAATTCTGAGTTGCTATGTTACCAGCATAGCACACATACATGTATGTAGTTAATGGTTGCTCCCTTTCCAATCCTCCACCATCTCCCATATGTATGCATGTGCATCAACAATGTCTCCCTCTAACCTGAAATCCCTTCCTTCCTAAATTCTCAAATAAAAAGATCTCTCGACATATGTACACCAAGTGTCAGAGTCTATGGCCTTAAAGTCTCCATCCCCAGACATATGTGTGGGTTGATGACAAGTATTATTACACATGGATGCTTAATGATATGTGAGGTTTTGAGCATTCTGTGTACCAAGCATCTAAATCTAGAGCCAGAAACTTCCCACATGAAAACATTTCAAGTTAACAGAATTTTTTTTATATAGCACGCTTTTAAATATATTTAAAAATCTAAAACTATTACTATATACTGAAAATCATTTTTTTGTAAATTTTGATAGAAGATTTTGAAAATCAAAATTAATTAATGAATACATGTAATAATTAAAGAGCCCAAAAGCACACAAACTGTTCGACAACATTTCCAATCGATGAAGCAAAGTTATGACAAACAGATGTAATGCAACTTCAACACAATAGTCCCGTCATAACAATCTTGATGGCGTAATGTAATTATGTACAGCAAACATACAATTTGTGGATTTGTAACACAGCTGTGATGTAACATATTGGCCCAGGAGTACAAAAGTACCGTAAGAACAAGAGAATTTTTTTCACATTTCTCGTTACGTTAAGTTGAGGTACGATTTGTAGCATGACATGTTGATGTGCAGCTGTGCTATATAACATCGACCCCGGGGCATAAATAGTATTGCCAGAACAAGAGGATTTTTACGGAGTTACGTAAAGTTGAGGTATAATTTGTGGGGTTGACACTTGCACAGCTGTAGTGCTGTATGCTGATGGATTTTGGCCGTCGTAAGGAACTAAGCCAGTTTTTCCTCCCATGCAAAACATGCTCCTCACAAATAAAAAAAAATCTGTTAATTGTTGCCAGCCTTTCCCATAGTGCATATCAACGTATCAATTTCACGGAAAAAATTTCTTTAATTTCTAATTTAATTGTAAACATACTAAACCCCGAATTTTCTGCGTAACTCGATATATTTGCGTGTGTGTTCCAGCCATCTCCATGTGAAAGAAGAAATACCGAGGAGCTACACTGCCAAGTCAAGCTTTCAGGATTAAGCTGGAGAAAATTTAATTGGCGTACAAATTACACCAAATCAGCTTCCAAAGCCACTGCCTCTGTGAGAATCCATCCTCGATGAAATTAGTCTCAAACATATTTCAATGCTATGACTTGTTATTTCTTCCTCCATTGGCGGAGAATTAAAGTGACTGATATCGATCATATCTTTTGCATAACGGTTAAACTCATAGAGCCATCAATTTCACCTCGTGCATAAATGAATATCCAGCAATGAGCATTGTTATCAGAAACAATTCGCGAAATCTGTATCAGTTTCCTAAAAACTTTACGTGACAGAACTTGACACCACTAGAATCACGAGCTACAAGCCTGTTAAGACAAACTATCGAAAACAGCACAATATCTCTTCAACTGAATGAGAAGACATTTCTGCTGTTCCATGGTTTTTTAACATTCCCGTGCTGTGACTGATCCGTGTACATAGTGATACCGTATACAACGGAGGCTATTTTATCCAATATGCCAAAAACATTTTCTACTCTACTTGCCATCGTCAGGGTCTGGTTCAATGAGGACCACCATGTCACTGGTATTTCCAAGGCGACCTCCAAATGAGTCTGTCAGTATGACCTTGAAAGATTCCTCCCACTCGTACAGCGAGTCATCGATGATGGTCACTTTACAGTACTGTTCGTGCTGACTGTGGTCAAACCGGATTATACTGGAGTGATGGATCGGCCGTGAAATATAGTCCGATCCCGACGTGACCTCTGTGGCAGGGTAATTGGGCATCAGAGGGGTTCCTGAGGCAGACCCTAAGGGGCAGACAAGTTGTAACTATAGTTACCTACATATACAATATATATTGTAATAACTTTTTGTGACAATATGACAGTCATGCTAATTTCAATGAATCTTTGTTATGATAATATACATTGGAGGATGCAAATATTTCTAAAAAAAATACAAAATGGATGCCTGATGATTTCTTTTTTTCTAAAAAGTTCAAAAGTACAAAGATTACTATTCATATAACCAAATACATATTTTGTGTTCCTTTTTTGTCTATTTTGTGTTCTGCTTTTGTCTGAGTTGGCAGGGTTTAAGCAAATAGTACAATTGTACTTTTTTTTTTTTTTTTTGGCGAAACTTTTCATGTCCTGCCAGAAATTTCTCCAAAACATGAAGATTGCACCTTGAAACAAACTAGGCTTTTCACTATAAGTAGTTTTTGTAGGTCCCCTGTAGGTCAAAAACATTTTTATGGATATTGTATCAGTTTTTTTAATAATGCAACCAATATTGTTACCATATTCCTTATTATAACATGACTGCATTACACATAATTAGGAGATGTCTAGTGACGACCATTTTGAAGATGACAGTTTACTTGGGTGGGTAGGATTGATGACCAAGAGCCCGTTAACTAAAATCACCTGTACCATGGACAGAGGTGTCTGCTTACCTGGACTAGTAGCACAGATGACCATAAGCTCGTTAGTCAGATCACCGGTACGATGGACAGGTAACAATACTTCTCCGATGTTCTCCGCCACGTTTAACTTCTGCTCCGGGAAAAACACCACCGACTCTATCAACACAAAATTCCATATACCATCTAGACCCTTTTTTTATTCAGAGTTTTATTTTTGTTTTTAATTGTTATAATTTCAGGACTCAAGTCTGGTTGATCTGTTAGTGAAACTGATGCAGTATTTTTGTTAAAATGTACATAAATATTATCAGATCGCTAACATATTCCTAGGTTTTACCATGAACATTTAATTTTATATGTAAGTTGTAAGTGTTCAAAACATCTTAACCATTGTCTATAATTACCAGGAAAACACAATTTTTAACTTTTTATGAAAATTTAATCTTCTTAGATAAAACAATGAATACCATCTTCGAGATCCTGGATGGTTACCACGGATACAACAGGAAGTTGAAGAGCGGCCATGACAGGGTTGCTGAGCTGAAGTGTGAACTTCTCTGAACCTTCAAACTTGCTGTCATCTTGAAGATGAAGTCGCCAAGTCTTGACCTTTTGACCTGTGTCACATGATGTACATCACCAATCAAACATTCTGCTTTTATACAATTACTTATCAGTAAAACTAGACCTTGTAGGGGTGCATTTTTGTTCTTTGATGTATATTTAACTGAAGGGGTCCAATTTGCCAACTACTTGACTCTACTGGAAGTCTGATCGTACCGTGCCAAAGTTTGCAGCTGGATGCATAAGATTACGATTTTGATTCGAGAACATTACGATGATTGTACAGCGAGATTTCTCCACAAAATGTCTTCAGAACAAAAAATAACTGTAATAAAACGATGAAATTTGTTCTTCAAAGTCAATCCTATTTTTGTTTCATCAAGCTTTTTATTTTCCCCTCGAAAAATTTTTTATACTGGTTATTACAGAAATGATACTAGTTTTCCATTACTACCTGGTAGCTAGCATTATCTTAAACCTCTCATCTGAAAAACAACCTCACAACCATAATAAACTTCTTTAATGGACTCTTGAAATCACAATGAAAACACCAGCTCAGCCAATTTCCTTCAGCTACAGTATGGCATTACACTCCATTTGACACAGAGCTTGAACCATTATGGTGAAACATGACATCTGCTTTATGACAGACAAGGAAGTCACCGATAAAAGTACGCTCATTAAATTAAAGGCGGCCGCCTTAAACGAACCTTTTCATTTCCAGATAAAAATTCAAAAAAAAAAAAAACCATTTTATCATTATTTTTCTTTTTGACTGAAATTTTACTTCAATAATTTGGAAATGTTTGTAAATTAAATTCATGAAGCTAATGAATGAAAAAAAAAAAAAAAATTCAAATTGCAATCGTCTTTCATCACTTGGACATTTTTTTTAACACAGTTGTCGAGCTACATCCTCAGATGTGACACTAATCTATACAATTTTAATTTACCACGACAAGTTATATCAACTCATATTAATTCTTATTGGTCCGGACGGAAACGTATGGGGGGGGGTCTTAGAGTGAGACGAAACCGAAGTACTGAGGGAGAACCCGTGTACTCAGGCAGGGGACCCCCATAACTTGTCGATTTTTTATCAGGGAATCAAACCCTGGCTACCCAGGTGAAAGGTAAGTATGTTAACACCGCCCCAACATGACACTAAGTTTTATGAAGTTACGGCATTTTGTACTTCCGCCAACCACACCCTTGGGCCTATACTAGATTTAACTCACTCTTAAATTCAATCAGAAGTTCCCTTAACAACACACTAGGGCTCACGCTTCTTTGATTTGTAACCCCGAAGAATTACTACCAGGGACCATGCAGACTGTCATTCCTTGAATTACAAATCTCTTCACCCTCTATAACCCATACCAGAAATAGACCCACCCTTGAATTACAAATCCCTTCACCCTCTATAACCCATTCCAGAAAAAAAATCCATCCTTGAATTACAAATCTCTTCACCCTCTATAACCCATACCAGAAATAGACCCACCCTTGAATTACAAATCCCTTCACCCTCTATAACCCATTCCAGAAAAAAATCCATCCTTGAATTACAAATCCCTTCACCCTCTATAACTCATTCCAGAAAAAAATCCATCCTTGAATTACAAATCCCTTCATCCTCTATAACCCATTCCAGAAATATACCCTACCATGAATTTCAAATCCTTCACCCTCTATAACCCATTCCAGAAATACACCCAACCTTGAATTACAAATCCCTTCATCCTCTATAACCCATTCCAGAAATAGACCCACCCTTGAATTACAAATCCCTTCACCCTCTATAACTCATTCCAGAAAAACCCCCATCCTTGAATTACAAATCCCTTCATCCTCTATAGCCCATTCCAGAAATATACCCTACCATGAATTTCAAATCCTTCACCCTCTATAACCCATTCTAGAAATACACTCAACCTTGAATTACAAATCCCTTCATCCTCTATAACCCATTCCAGAAATAGACCCACCCTTGAATTACAAATCCCTTCACCCTCTATAACCCATTCCAGAAAGACACCCACCCTTGAATTACAAATCCCTTCACCCTTCGAGACCCATACCAGATCAATTACTACTTTCACCCTACTTACCTGGGTTGAACTGGACTTGTGGTGTGAACCAGTCTCTGATGTCCTCGCCGATCCTAGCTGTGCCATTCTTTGCGGTGATAGCTGTAACGTGTCAATTCAACAATCAGCCAAGTGTGTGTTAAAGGGGCATTTCTTCGTTTGAATAAAGTTTAGGTCGTCAAAATTAAACTTAATGGAAAATATGTATTTTTTCCAAGTAGTAAAAGTTGTAATCTTTATAATACGACAGTTTTACTCTCAAGATAAACAAAAGTTCTTCGAGTATCAAGTCCTGAAAGTTCTTAATTCCACCCAAAGTATCACTAATTTACAGCAGAGACATACAGTATTTGTATACAACACGCCTTTTTCCTGTACATTTCGTCGTTAATTTCATTACATGCAGGCACAACTACTCATATTATCATCATTCGGACATAGATTTCATCACTAGAAATTATGCATAGTTCTGATGTGTGAACGAAGGAATGCCCCTTTAAATGTTTGTTCAATGTGATGAAGATCACAATGAAAATGTTGATCTGTAAAATTTTCATGTCATTTGTCAAAAACATAAGAAAAGCTTGTTTGTGAAATGTTTTTTAAAGCCAGGAATTACGTATACTTACTGACGAAGGATGTTTCCCCGAGGTAGCCTGTGCGCTGGAGCGTGACCCCGAATATTTCCTGTGTCTCGTTTACCTTGTATTGGTCGCTGCTGAAGGATATCCAACACCAGTTCAGGTGAAATGGTTGATTGGAAAGCTCGTTACCACCTGTAATTATAAACCAATTTACCTGTAATTACATCACAGTTAACGACCTCGCAGGTATAAATCAATTCACCAATAAATCATGTGACCTAATTACCTGAAATTACATCACATTTAAAGACATTGTAATTATAAATCAATTTACCTATAAATCATGTGACCTGATTACCGGTACCTGTAATTACACATTTACACATTGACAAGAACAACCTATATTTAGTCACTCTGACACATGTCAAAGTGTGTATAGCCATTGCAATATACTATAGTGTACATTTGGGTGAAAGGTCAAAATATAGGTCACAGTAACCTACTTTTGTTTTAGAGACACACTACCTTGTACACAGGAATTGAAATATTAATGGTATATGATCCTCCTGGGGGGGGGGGGGGGGGGGGGAGGATCGAGGGGGAGAGAAGGGGGGAATAGAGAAAGAATGTTCTGCAAGAAATATGATCGATGGAGAGACAAATATAAAGTTTAAGGATGCGTAAGGCCAATGCCGTGATTAAGAACGGAATGGAAGAATAAAGCAGAAACGGAGCTAGAACGAGGTCTCCGTAGTATTAGAAGACAAGATATGTTGAGTCAAGCCTTCTTTACAATTATATCTATCTGAACATATCGGTAGAATATCCTTAAGGATACTTGATCAGTCGTGCCGTATTTCAGAACGAGAAGAACACTCCCCGGCTGGTTATTCTGGACTGCCTTATTCACGATAAATCATCTAGCTTTCTGATATCAGTAATAGTAGGATATGTTTCTTGACCTTCCTGATATGTAAAATCTTCTATGGTAAGACAGTTTCTATATGTCTAATCAAGATAGGAATTGTTTTGGACACAATTTAATATGTTTCGTAATAGGTAGATTTACGGCGACAGCAGTAGATTTTAGATTTAATCAACCAGAGATCTCATTCCTATCCAACATGGAAATTGGTAATTCAATTTTATTTCCGATGGAAGACATGGTTGCTTTTCAATAAACATTGATTCAGATACAGGCATCCTTTTGGATAATATAGAAATTTCCTTTTTTTGGAAACAAGATTCAGTTTCCAATTTGTTTTTCTCAAATTTCCTTGACTATCAGATTTTCATCACAATGCAGGCGATTAGATCCCGCCACAATGATAAGACAAGCCTAAATCTCTCCCCAATACATTTTTTTCACTAATATCAACCCTTCAATCTTGTTTATAAAGATTTATATTGATGTCGTTTGCTGGAGTCCTTGACGAAGCTCCCATTTCCCTTTGGGACCTCCGTCTCCGCATTCGAAACTCAGTTACCCAAGTTTGTTGTTTAACAGGATTTTCTGAGAATACCAGACTTTGTCATCTATAAACCTAAATAACGCTAGTTGATCTGTTAGCCTGGAGCGATAGAGGCCTGAATTATTTTTATGGTGGAGAGAAAGCGTTTTGACAGTCGTAGATTTATCACGCGATATACCATACGTTTGTTTATAGTAACTGTTTTGATATATCAATATAAAATTGTATTATGACTGCTTTTACTATAAAAATCAATCCCTATTGGGCAGAAAACTACCTTACGCTCTTGGAACTCAATAAATCTGACTCAACTCTTCAGGCACGGTCTTTTATCGTTGCCGGCATCAAAAGCATTTTGAGATATTCCTGAATTATTAATTGGAGTTGTGTGCGGAGTGTGCCGTAAAAGTCATCCCTCAGTAAAGCATTTTGTATCAATAGCCGAAGTAAGAGGAAATTCATGTACCACGACGGCTACAACTGGCAGTAGACATCTTTATCAACCCGCAAATGATCCATCATCACCCAATCAAGATGGCTGATCGCAGAAAACAAAGATTAGGAGCGACTAGGAACACCTTGGAGATTTTCCTATGCTACACGAGGAGACGCAATAATCTTTGTCTCCCTGATAATCTGTTTGGTTAATTCCAGAAATAAACTTGGAACAAAATTTCTGGAATAAGTGACATGTCAGGGCTTCCTTTGTACATTGACTTCCAGAGTTATTTTGGAAAGTCAATTAGTCAGACTCAAAATTCATCCGGATTAATTTCCTTAAATCCATGGCGACAATCTTCCTCATTCAGGGCACCTGGAGAGGAACAACACCTCTCTCAGAAGACCACCTGTGCTTCCAACTCCCAATATTAATCATTTGTACCTGAAACCCCCATTTTATCAAAGTTCCTTAACTTAAAACTTTCCATTATTTTCTTCAAAGTATTATTGGATTCAAGAAAAAAAGGTAAGGAACATTCCTTAAATTCTTTAATGCCTTCCTATGAAAATTCTGAGTGAAGGAATTTTCTTTAGTTGAAGAACGTTGATGAGACTGAGGTCTGAACCTGTGTTAAGAGACCACCTAAGATACAGACTACTGACTACTAGAGGTGGGCCCTGATCAAAGGTTCAATTTTTTCATCACTAATTGATTTTATTTGGTTTATTTTTTGTTTAACGTCCTATTAACAGCCAGGGTCATTTAAGGACGTGCCAGGTTTTGGAGGTGGAGGAAAGCCGGAGTGCCCGGAGAAAAACCACAGGCCTACGGTCAGTACCTGGTAACTGCCCCACGTAGGTTTCGAACTCGCAACCCAGAGGTGGAGGGCTAGTGTTGAAGTGTCGGGACACCTTAACCACTTGGCCACCGCGGCCCAATCATCACTAATTGATTCAATTAATTTTTTTGTTTTTGTTTGTATTTTTCAAGATTTTCAATAACAAGAGGCCCAGGGGCCTTAACGGTCATCTGACTCTAAATTAAAACCCTTATATTATTGTAGTATGCATTCTCTGTAGCAAGTATATAGTGGCACTGTTGGCCATGGTGGCCATCTTGGATATCTGACCGACCCAATAAATAATAACACTTGGTCTGGACCATCTAAGGATCATTTCTGGTAAGTTAGCTAGAGCTGAATCCCACCGGTGGAATTTGAGAAGAAGTTTGAAATAGGTGTTGTTCAGGAAAACCATGATTGCGCAATCATGTTACAAAATGGCCGCCATTGCTGCCATGCCAAAGTTTTTACAAGGCCGAAAAAATAACAACACTTTGTTGGCACTCCTTCCTTAACATCCTCACCAATTTCGAGCTCAATGGCACCAGTGGAACTGGAGAAGAAGTTTAAAATGTGTTTTTTAAGATGGCGGATATGGCGGCCATCTTGCATTTCAGACCAATCTAAAAAATAACAACACTTGGTCGGGATCATCTCAGGAACATTTCAGGCAAGTTTCAGCCCAACAGCACTGCTGGAACTTGAGAAAAGTTTAAAATGTGCTTTTCAAGATGGCGCCTATGGCGGCCATCTTGGATTTTGGACCAACCCGAAAAATAACAACACTTGGTCACGATCATATCAGGATCATTTCAGGCAAGTTTCAGCTCAATAGCACTGCTGGAACTTGAGAAAAGTTTAAAATGTGTTTTTCAAGATGGCGGCTATGGCGGCCATCTTGGATTTTGGACCGACCCGAAAAATAACAACACTTGGTCGGGATAATCTCAGGATCATTTCTGGCAAGTTTCAGCCCAACAGCACTGGTGGAACTTGAGAAGAAGTTTAAAATGTGTTTTTCAAGATGGCGGCCATCTTGGATTTTGGACCAACCCGAAAAATAACAACACTTGGTCGGGATCATATCAGGATCATTTCAGGCAAGTTTCAGCTCAATAGCACTGGTGGAACTTGAGAAGAAGTTTAAAATATGTTTTTCAAGATGGCGGCTTTGGCGGCCATCTTGGATTTCGGACCGACCCGAAAAATAACAACACTTGGTCGGGATCATCTCAGGATCATTTCAGGCAAGTTTCAGCTCAATAGCACTGGTGGAACTTGAGAAGAAGTTTAAAATGTGTTTTTCAAGATGGCGGCTATGGCGGCCATCTTGGATTTCGGACCGACCCGAAAAATAACAACACTTGGTCGGGATCATCTCAGGATCATTTCAGGCAAGTTTCAGCTCAATAGCACTGGAAGAACTTGAGAAGAAGTTTAAAATGTGTTTTCAAAATGGCGGCTATGGCGGCCATCTTGGATTTCAGACTGACCCGAAAAATAACAACACTTGGTCAGGACCATCTCAGGATCATTTCAGGCAAGTTTCAGCTTAATCCCACTGGTGGAACTTGAGAAGAAGATTGAAATGTGAAAAGTTTACGCACGGCGCAACGGCGCACGGCGCACGACGACGGACGAAGCATGATGACTATAGGTCATCCTGACCCTTCGGGTCAGATGACCTAAAAAGAAAAGATAATATTTCACACAATCATCATCATCATCATCATCATCATCATCGTCATCATCATCATCATCATACAATGATATCATCGTATCTTAGGTCAATAACACATATTTCTTTGACCAGACACGTTGTAATGAATCAGAACAACTTCTGACAAAATATCTAAATTCCATTATCCCTGGAATTGAGAACAATGGCCAAGTTTGTGACATCCAAGGTCGCACTATCAGCCGGTACAGCCGTGTTTATCATTTCACTGTCTCTCTCATTGACAAGAGGAGAGTGGACATCCACTCGCCAGCATTTTATCAATCTTGATAATGACAAACTGCTGATTGATACTGAATCCGAGTCCCCTAGGGTCTTGTGTTTAAATGCTTTACACTTTCCCCGTCTTTATCTTTATGATGATGGTTTTCACAAAATGATATCGAGAGCCTACATGTTTTATTATCGCCCATATGACAGCAATTGTCCTTCAATAACCACTAACATTGTTTGTGTCCAATATCAGATCCCGATTCTGGTGACAGATGACCGCATCAGTATCATCATGGCCGACATAAAATGCTGTCTGATAATGTCTTGTGTAATGGATCAAAATAACAGTATTGGATTCAAACCCCCCCCCCCCCCCCCCCTTTACCCCCATCCCCACCCCCTCCCCCTCCCCTCCATCCCTAGTCTTTGTCCTCAAACTATCCATTCTCTATAATACAATGGCACATGCTAGGACTCCTTCCTGTACAATGCTTGTAGAATTAAAATGGTCTTCGTAGATGTTCTTATAATTTTTACTCCTTTTTTCATGATTTATAGATCCATATTCCATTAAAACACTTAAATCTGTATGGCCCAATTAAACAATTACCTTCTCAACTACAATAAATATTTTATTTCTTCTAAATAATATCTCCTTTCCAATTGAATTTAATTTCTCAATTAAAATTTTTATTTATTTTAAATGATGACCACTTTCCATTAAACAATTACCTTCTCAATTAAACTTTTCATCTATTCTGAATATAATGACCACTTTCCATTAAACAATTACCTTCTCAATTAAATATTTCATTCATTCTAACTGGTCTCCATTAAAATCCAATTATCCTTATTAAACATTCTCAACTTCAAGTTAAACAATGATTTTAATCATCTCCATCCTAATTAGACATTATACACAGCTCCTCCTTCCTTACCATCTCCGGCCAGAGAACAATCCCCTTTACTTAAGTAAAATATTGTTCCTCCCCAGAAAACACTTTCCTACACACTTATCCTCAGCCATTACGACAGACTCCCTGCTGGTCGCTGGATGTATTCGCTACAATCTAATGGCTCTACAACACTTTCCACACCGATACCCTGTGATACCCTGCAATGCTCCCTCCAATAATACTGTATTCCTGTTGATGGTCTGTGTTGATTCCTACATACATAGCGGTTATCACTTCAGACAGAACCTACTACTCTCACAGATATAAAATGCTCGACAGACCGAAGAGTTCCCCTCAAAACTTTCATTCATATCTCCCGTTGACATAAATAGATGTTATTTTTTCACTTGGTCATGTATTTCTCTATTATTTACTGATACTGGGGTGACATGGTCCAGCGGCCACAAAGTATAATGCCCGAATCGTTCTTTATCTGCTAGATGTTGCAGAAAGATTGTAAACATCTACATCAAGTGCAATGTGGTAGATTAACAAAGATAAATAGTCCATTTGTCAGTACTATTTGTTATACAGCCATCATTTGTCAGGAAAACCTTTTTATACAGCCATCATTGTAAGTAAAACCTTGCTATACTGCCACCATTTTACAGTAAAACCTTGTTATACTGCCACCATTGTACAGTAAAACCTTGTTATACTGCCACCATTTTACAGTAAAACCTTGTTATACTGCCACCATTTTACAGTAAAACCTTGTTATACTGCCACCATTGCACAGTAAAACCTTGTTATACTGCCACCATTGTACAGTAAAACCTTGTTATACTGCCACCATTTTACAGTAAAACCTTGTTATACTGCCACCATTTTACAGTAAAACCTTGTTATACTGCCATCATTTATCAGTAAAACCCTGTTTTACTGCCACCATTTGTCAGTAAAATATTGTTATACTGCCACCATTTGTACAGTAAAACCTTGTTATACTGCCATCATTTTACAGTAAAACCTTGTTAAACTGCCACCCTTTGTCAGTAAAACCTTGTTATACTGCCACCATTTGAAGTAAAATCTTAATATACTGCCATCACTGTACAGTAAAACCTTGTAATATTGCCACCATTGTACAGTAAAACCTTGTTATACTGCCATCATTTTACAGTAAAACCTTGTTATACTGCCACCCTTTGTCAGTAAAACCTTGTTATACTGCCACCATTTGAAGTAAAATCTTGTTATACTGCCACAATTTGTTAGTAAAAACTTGTTATACTCATTTATCAATAAAACTTTGTTTTACTGGGGTGTTATATAGATATTTTTACTGAAGAGAAAAGGACTTTATATAGGGTTTTTACTGCATATAAAAGAAGGACGTTATATAGAGGTTTGAATGTATATAAAAGAAAGATGTTATAAGGATGTTATGTAGAGGTTTACTGTAAATAAAAGAAGGATGTTATATACAGATTTTACTGTATATAAGTTATATAGATGTTTTACAGTAAATACAAGAGGGACGTTATATAGAGGTTTTATGGTATATAAAAGAAGAACGTTATATAGAGGTTTTACAGTAAATAAAAGAGGGACGTTATGTAGAGGTTTTACTGTGTATAAAAGAAGGATGTTATATAGAGGTTTTACTGTATATAAAAGGACATTATATAGAGGTTTTACTGTATATAAAAGGACATTATATAGAGGTTTTACTGTATATAAAAGGACATTATATAGAGGTTTTACGGTATATAAAAGGGGGCAATTATATAGAGGTTTTACTGTATATACAAGAAGGATGTTATATAAAGGTTTTACTGTATATAAAAGGACATTATATAGAGGTTTTACTGTATATACAAGAAGGATGTTATATAGAGGTTTTACTGTATATAAAAGTAGGATGTTATATAGAGGTTTTACTGTATATAAAAGAAGGACGTTATATAGAGGTTTTACTGTACAAAACATTAAGACAATGTGTTAATCTTTACCTTAATTTAATTGTTTATAAACACCCATTTCTCTGTATCTAGCGATGAGTAATTCAATAATCATCAGCTGTACTAGATGCCACATTGCGTACAAAGTCAACTGTTATTTTTTCTCTCTATAATCCCGGAAAATCTTCAGAGTAATAAAAATCAATTTTGCTGCATATTTATATGGTTTTTCTACCAACTGGTAAGATAGACTAGCCCTTCTTTATGACTCTGTAGGAGCCGAAGTGCTCATTATCAATGTCAGTTTATGGCAGTACATTTAATAAGGCACATAAAACGTCTCTGACCAGTTCCAGATATCTCGCCCTTCTAGAGATCTCCATTAGGGGCGGTAATCATCAATTTAAATTCTTTCTGATACAGTAGTACAGTAGTTACCATGAGATGAGCCTGGCCTGAGAACCAGCATGATCCAACTCTGATATTAATATAGGAGTAAGAGCTGCTCCAAAGCCATGATAGACTCAAATCGCTAAACCCAAAAATCTACTAATTTCATCATTTCAAAAGCCAATTATATCTTTTATTTGTTTATTTTAAGAAAGAGTATAATACAAAATCTCATAAAATGTTGAAATCAGATACTAGATTGTTACAGTTTCAGAGACTGAAGCTATTTAGAGATTAAGGGTGGGGATGTTTCCAAGGTGATTCCTACAAAACACACATTTGCTATTAGTGTGTACACAGATTATGAAGTGTCTATTACATTAAACAGATCCAGCCTCCCACAGCTCATCCCTGTCTTACCTGTTAACGAGATAATGTAATAAGTAAATAATAATAGGTAAATAATACGACATCCAAAAGTATTTTTCTGTTAACACTGTACTCAGCATGGGGTCAGAGCACCGATCCAGTCCCACCCTATACCTCCCTAATTCACTCCACCCTTCTCTTATACATTCCTCCTGAACCACAGTCAGTAAAAGTTATTATATACAAAGATAAGCACTTCGATCAAATTTTTCTATTTTTTTTTTAAAGTAAAGTTCCATTTCTCAAAATGTATTAAAGGTGTATATGGGGCAATAAAGTGGGTATAAAAGGGGGAGAACTCTGTAGATAACTTGATATCAGGGGGATAACTCTGTTGATAATTGCAGCTAAAGGGGAAGTAATTCTGTAAATAATCATGGTTGAATTTAAGGGCAGCATCTCTGTAAAAAAACTAGTATAAAGAGGAAGTAACTCTGTAAAAAAACTTGTATAAAGGGAAGTAACTCTGTAAATAATCCTGGTATAAAGGGAAGTAACTCTGTAAAAAAACTTGTATAAAGGGAGGTAACTATGTAAATAACCCTGGTATAAAGGGAGAGTAACTCTATGAATAATCCTTGTATCAATGTCAAGGACATTTGTAGGTATAAATACACACTATGGATGTGAAGTTACGAAGTTCTCTTATAAAATTAAACACACTATGGATGTGAAGTTACGAAGTTCTCTTATAAAATTAAACAGAGACTCCAGGCAGCCTAGTTGGCCGGACAAGATCATGTCAAAAGGCAATGGCAAAACTCAAATAAAATCCCAATGGAATAAACTGTGAAACCCCCTGCAACACAGCTATAAAAACTATTTCCTGTGTGCAAGATGCATGCATTGGCAAGTGGTGTGTGTTGTGAGAGGGTGCAGTTTACTCATTTTTGTCACCTTGTGATAACACAGAATTGATGCTGACTTTAAAGTGCTACCTCACTGAAACATACTGCCAAGACAGCAGGACACCCCAAACCGATTACCTACATTATACTGACAGAAGGCGAACAAGAAAACAATCATTTCATTTTTAAAGACTTTTCCTCACAGGGGTGAATTCTCAGCCAATAGTGAGGCAGTGTCAACAGAAACAGTAAGAAAAAGCAAATATTTTAAAAAGAAAAGAACAGATAATATTCAAAATTAAGTCACCTCTTATGATCATGCAATGGAGGAAGCAGGTGAGCAGGTACATTTTTATGCTCTACCTGAATGGCACCGGGAAACTAGAAGATACCTGAAATTGTCTTGTAGGGTTTGACGAGTCTACCACAATGACACTCAAATATTATCTTGTTTGATGAGTCTACCACCAAAACACTCAAATGTTGTCTTGCTTGATGAGTCTACTACTCGGAGACTCAAATATTATCTTGTTTGACGAGTCTACCACAATGACACTCAAATGTTATCTTGTTTGACGAGTCTACCACAATGACACTCAAATATTATCTTGTTTGATAAGTCTACCACAATGACACTCAAATATTATTTTGTTTGACGAGTCTACCACCAAAACACTCAAATATTGTCTTGCTGGATGAGTCTACTACTCGGAGACTCAAATATTATCTTGCTTGACAAGTCTACCACCCCAGAACATCTAACACATTAAAGTTCACTCAAATTCACAACCATTTACCAGTAATTCTCACCACAAATTCACCAGCTGTTGCAATTGCATAAAATATGTCCAGCAGTGACCTTTATCAGAATGGCCTTGGGCCAGTTTGACCAGCTGACATTCTGACCATCATTAATTGTCTGGCCACCAGCTCCTACCACTGGGGTTAATATGGCTCCATAATTACCACTATTACCAAGTTTATGGTCAGTAAATATCAACTGATCAGAATATCAAATACCCTTTAAGGGGTGATTTCCCTACCAAGCTTCATTGGTCAGCCATTTACAGAATTTCTTATTCAATTGGGTCGGTCTTTGATCCACCGAAACATTTTTAGTCCCCAGGTTCTTTTTAAATCTGAGTTAGTTCCAATGGGTCTTACTGAACAAGATATATGAATACACTGCCAAAGGTCATACAGTGTCATCTTGACCTGAAGGTGTCATTCCGGAATGAGGCATGATTTAATTGATTTTTTTTTTAATACCCTTGGTACTTGAATATTTTTTACAAAAAATAATTGAAAAAAAAGAATAAAAATGGAATACATCACTGGAGCAGTATCTTAAAAGAAAAGCATTTTTTTCTTTTGAAATCAGAACTGTCACGATAAAAAAGAATTGTGACAAAAAGAAAGAAAGAAAGAAATCCAGATAGAATGTTTTTGTGTGATAACCGTGCAGCGTATCAATTGGAGAAACGGATTTTTTACATGTGCATCGCTCCAAATAGAAACATGACTAATCGAAACGCAGAGGTTATTTGACGGGGTAATAAAGATAGCAATCAAACGACGTATTTATAGCCTAAGCTTCCATCAATCTTTTTTGCCCACTTAGAGAATTTTTAATAGCTTTGTACATAGACCGGATTAGCAGTCAATCTCCTGATTGTAATAGAGACCGTTTTTTCTGTATAAATGATGTTTTGTGCTTCCAATAAAACTGCATTAATCTTTAATGCGGCATTTTACAATAGTGGATATGGCTGGCTATCAAGAGCCACGAGGCCTCACCAACAAATCTAGAAACCTTACGCGGAACTAAGCCCTGATGGCTATATGGTGTCACATGACACAATATCAGAATCCGCCGTTTGAAGAATCCGATTTCAAACAGATATGGCCAATGGTGTCCAAAGTTTCTCCAACAAGGACAAAGGTCAAAGGTCATATGAACCAGAGCATTACTCCACATCAGCCTGGAGGCATTCATGGTGCCATGTTTGCCAAATGTCATTGTATGATATTTCTGTATGGAGCCGACTTTAAATTTATACTTATTTTCTGGTCTCGAGTCATATCCCTATACTTACCTTCTAGACATATAATCAATGTGTCTCGATTCTGATCCGCAAAAATATATCGTTATGAAGCCGGACGTCGGAAAATTACCAGTCTGTCGGTTAATTATGACCAAAACGTATCAATTTATTGCCAAACATGTAACCGTTTAACAGACGCCTTGAATATGACTATAAACGGGAAGAAAAATTTGGCTAGAAAAAATGCAAATGCTCAAAGCAGTTCATTTGAATCTAGTATTTCTGACTATAGAAATATTGAATTTTTACTGGTGAAGTTTGCCTAAAGCAGACCGATCATTCTGTAAAAGATGTTTTGAATATGACTATATATGTTAATAAAAAGTCTGGCTTAAGTTTGGATCGCAGCAAGTTGGAGTCAAAGCGTTTTACTTGAACCTTGCATTTCTGACAAGAAATATTGGATTTTTCCAGCATGGTTTGCCAGAATCTGCCCCATCATCTTGTAACTAAACTATCATGGTTTGAGTTTTTTCGGCTAGATTTATTGATGTGGAAATCTTGTTGCACACACATGCACATGCACATGCTTGAGGCTGCGAACATGCACTGTAGACTGCACGACAGGGTGTCTCCGTCACCTGTTTCTTGTCCTACATGCAGGACCTTGGCAACAGCTGTACGCTTCGATATTAAATATTCTGTTTCGTGATTTATATTCAGCTGTTTATGAATACTTAATACGTTTGTATATCCTGTGTTGCTCTTTGAGTGTACGCACTTTTTGTCGGTTCATTATCTAATGAATACTTATAGGAATCTATAATATTTTAGTACCAGTATATTTTTTCTTATTTATTTCCTATTAGAAATCTTTATGTACTTCCTTACTAGACCACACAACTATGTGGGTGAATTCATTACCCCATGAATATTTAGAACAGTTAATTTTTGTAGGTTCATTACCCAATGAATATATTCAGAGTAGTTACATAATTTCTTGTAGGTAATTATTTTTCAAAGGGACATTTTTTGAAGGTTAATTATCAAGACAACACTTTTGGCATTTTTGAAGGTTAATTATCAAAGTAACATTTTTGTCATCTTTTGAAGAGTAATTATCAAAGTAACATTTTTGGGAGTTGATAATACAACTTTAAACATTTCTCACTTTTAGAAAGTTTATTCTCCTTGACGCTGTAATCAACCTACATATCTGAGTTTGTGCCACAGTACATTATCTTTCGCAGGGTCAATCACCCTTTGAATACACTACAATCCTTAAGTTCCTGTACACTTTGCGGAAAATAATTTGAAATTAAGTAAATATCATTAAAATATTGTTTATTTCATATTCATCTGTTAACTTCTTATGGTAATGCTTTAATAGTCTATCAATAGTTAATACAGTTATTGGTGAGCTACGAATACTCAAAATGGAATATTTTTCCAATATTATGTCTTTTTAAAAAAAATTGTTAAATTAGGAGCATTCATATACTTTCACACAATATCATATTTTTTTAACCCTTCCACCCCTACTGACCATATTGAACTTCAAATGATGAGTGAATGGAAGAGTCCACTAAAATTTCTTAGGGTTGAAAGGGTTAAAGTGATAATTCATAGAAAGTGCTCTTATATGGTACATCTTTTGAAAAAAAGAAAAGAAAAAAAAAACTTTCTTTATTCATTTTCGGAATGTTTTGGAAAATAGGTCCCTCTCTTCACCCCCTGAAAATTCATCAGGAGTGTTTTTTTCATGAAAGTTCGCCATTGTCACTGACAACTGTATAATCTTCAAGGAATAGCAAAATCATAATTTCTGATTCACTTATAGTACCGCAGTATTTGAACAAGTCAAAAGAATGTGTATAGATATTTTATGAGGGCAGATTGTAAGTAAATATACATGTACTTTCAAAAGTCTATATGTGTATATCTCTGAGTATAATACATTTTTGTGTAGGTTCAGTATCCGATGAATAAATACTTGGACTATTTTTTCGGAGTTCATGTATATAAATATACATTTTTATGTGGGTTCATCAACCTATGAACACCTATAACTGTCTTTCACAACTACTAAGAATAATGGTTCTAGGTGAGTTCTGACAGATATAATAAATACGCACCTCTAACAATCTAACATTTAGGAGCCATGCATCTTCTGTGTGTAATAGACCACACCGGTGTCCATTCAGAAGACAGGTATTATTATCTCACAGGTGTGAAACAATGGTCAAATAAATGTACCTATTCACAAATAATAGGAAGAAAATTAAAAAAAAAATTTTTTTTAGAAATATTTTGTCAACGACATGAATTAGGTAACAAGTGAATTTTGCCTTCTATATCTGAAAATATTTCCTTAATGAAAGTCCAATTTTGATTTTTTCTGTTTTCAATTTTGGCCCCTGGTATCATAGATGAGTTCTAGAAGGATTTATATAAATAGATGTATCATAGTCTATTCACTTACCCTGGACAGGGATATATATCCCCAATTTAACCGGTGTGAGATTTTCTCATCATCTATGGTTGTGACAAGCTACAACAATTGCATTTCGTCACGACATCAATTCCATGACGTCATGGTGACAATACAATGATGTCATGTCGACAATTCAATCATGTCATGTCAATATTTCCTTGCACTGATGTAACTTCAATATTAGATACCTAAGAGGGTAAACAGGGTAAGAGAAAAATAATCATTAACCCCATGGGAGTGAGACCAGGGAATCTCAACCCTTGGGGTAAGATAATTAAGCTGCCAAACACTCAGCAAGCCTCGTGTTTGGCAACTTAAGAATCTTTCCCCTTGAATTGAGATTCCCCTGTCTCACCCTCAAGGGGTTGAAAGATTCTAGCTATTAACATTTAGCACTTTGGTAGATACTGAATCCAAAATTACTAAATTTATATGTATAGAGGTGATGTTTTCCTTTGCACTTGTGACTTAAGTCCAGACCAAGAAATATTATCTATAATGTTTTCACAAGTTTGTATAAAATTTACTAAATATCAAAACCTCTCAGAATATATATATACATGTATTTCTTTACAATATGGTGCCCTTACCCTTGACTCCAAATTATTTCAGACTTTTATTTGAGATTTAAATGACATTGAGAAACCATTTCACACTGACATATGCAATTTAAATGCCTTAGATTTAAGTTGTGCAAATTTAAATGTTTAGATCTGGCAAAAGAAATTTGACGTCCAGACAGTTTTACATTTGGTAAAAACTGGTCATATGGAGGGGAACTCTTCCGTCTGCCCGCTGTGTCCGCCTGAATCAGCCGCGACCGAACACTTGAAGCAGTTCCAGGGGACATTTCTCTTTACGCAGCGTCAGGAAGTGAAAAGTTAGAAAATCTTGCTGACTCAGCTCCAACAGAATCTACAGTGACAGACAAGCTGCAATATCTCAATATTTGCGAGACAACATATTCAAAATAATGACAGATTTTTTATTTCTTTTCTCAAAGTTACATAAACATTTCAGGAAAAAAAATTCGAGTTTGGCTTTGGTCTTGTTTCTTTTATACAAGATATGTCAAACATGCTCAAAATTGACTGGCTAAGATAAACAGTTTTTTGATAAACATTTTAGAAGAGGTAAGAGGTTTACTATTTATTGAAAAGTTGAGATCGGGAAGATTAAGAAATGACATTGTTGAGGTATTTTTGGGTTGGCAATTTTATCAAAGTTCTTGTCAGCATTTCAAGCTAATACCCTAAGAACAATCACTGGAATTCAACATATGCAGTAAATTCAAGTCTTTTTTCATCATATCAGTTTTACTGTGGCCAAAAATAGTTCTTGTTTTTATGATGGTTTTGGTGGATTCTGTTTACATAATCTGTGTTATATAAATTTGGAGATTTTCAATTTCTATTTAATTTTAGAAAATTTTCAGGTAAGTTAAACTACAAAACAAAGAAATTTAGAAATACATTTATGTATGATTTATATAGAAACAAGCATACTGAGTATTTCTAAAGCAATGTCCAATATTGGCTCCCACTAAAATAGTAAGTGACTTTGACCTTAACCAAAATGCCCTGAATAACAACTTGTCCGAGATTTTATGCTCCTTTATCTTGTGTGAAGTTTGATTGGAATCCCTCAAGGAATGAAGCCGCTAAAGTGCTGACAAACTTCGGTGTTACATTACATACGAGACCAGAGAGAGAGAAAACCTATAGTCCCGCTGGTTTCACTGATAGGGGACTTAAAATACGATATTCATACAAAAAATCAAAAGTGCGAAAAATAAATTCTGAATTATTTTGTAGTTCGCGAAAAATCCGTAAACAAAATTGTCCCCGTTTAGGCTGTACATGTAGAAGAGGTATGTTGGGTCTATATACAGTACAGGTAAATGGTTACGGCCATGTCAGCCAAACTCTAATGGTCACAAATACAATATTTGTTAATACCGTTATTGAGTAAATAAAGAAAATACTTGTCAGCATTTCCATTATTTGTAAACAAAGATTTTGATGTTTTGTAAACATTTCTGTTCCTGCCTCTTTAACAGATTTCTTTTGTTATGGATGGTATACTGTTGAGTCGGTTCAACCAACTTTACAAAAGTCTGTTAAATATTCTGTGACCGTTGACCCCAAGCCCTTGGACAATGGCCCTGTTGGCCCATACCTGCATTAGCACAGGGGTAAAAACTGACAAAAATGTATTGTAGACCTCTCAAAAATGTAGGCATAAAAGTTTGATTGTGTTCAAATCCAATGGCTTATTTGTTGTATATAAGGGTCTATGCAAACACTTGGAATACAAAACGCATGGCGACAACAAACTGTATGGTTGACATGTACGAAGGCTGATTGATAAGTTTTGATCCTCATATTGAAGGATTTGAATTTTGCCCGACATATTGTATTATTTTTCAACATAATCCCCTTCAGTATCTATACACTTTTGCCAGCGGTGTTTAAGGCCTCAGTGCCACTTTTATAGAACTCCTTTTCTTAGCCGTTTAGAGAGTCATCCACTGCATGTTAGGGTTAGGGTGCCTGAAATAGCTGTTTTCAGTTTTTGACATAAATGAAAATCTGATGGAGCAAGATCAGGTGAATATTAGGTGGATGCTCAATCAATTTAAAGCCACAATCGTGATTTGCAGCCATGGCAATGACAGACTCTTTCATCCTAACCGATTTCGTCCATTTTGCAAAAGCCGCTTGTCTTGTTTATTTGAAAGTGATACCTCATCGATAAAAATTAAGCAAAGGAGACCGGTTCCTTGGGTCCACTACATTTTAAAATTAAATTAAAATTTGGCATTACACAGCAATGATATCTGCTCCTAAAGAACACTTTTATCTAAAAGATCATCATCTTCGTTATAACTTTTATTGAGTAGACAGTAATTGTGTCTGCGTTCTAAACCATGGTGGACAGACGAAGAATTCCACTGTACGTATCTGACCACTTTGTCACAAGGAAGTAAAATCATAAACAGGCATGATTGCAGTAACTTTAAAATGACAGCTAGAATGATCTTCCACCTTGTTCTGAGATAGGTATAATCTTGAGGAATACAAAAGGAAAAAGTTAAAATCATTAAGTGTACCAATATTTTAGGGCTTTTGTCTTTCCAAGGTCTTCGGAGGAAAAAAAAAAAAATTTGAAGAAATGAGTTCCTCGATTCTACAGACAATTTCACATCAGTTGCCTCTTCCAGAGATATTGAGAATATTTTATGTCGGCAGTTCCCCGAACCTACACTAACATCAAGGATCCAGACATGTTTGTAAAATGGGAAATTTAGGGACGACACCTCCTGGTGAGAGAATTATAAAACCATAAATCAAAGAAATCTGACAAAACATCCCATCAAAAGGAAGAAATGTCGAGGTAAATGAGTGTATCTGAGCGAAGGAAATTGACAATGATGCCTTCAGATTCCTCGCTGACTTCATCCTGAATATCTGCGATGTTTTTACAAGAACACTTTCCCATTAGATTAGCCCCGCACTGTTAGAGCGTTGCTCGTTACAAGTACACTTTTAAGAAGTAAGCATTCTTTCGAAAATACATACGGGAAAATATGGCATTAACTTTGGAATGTGCGCACATGGAAAATGTCAGGACAGAAAAAATCTAATGGTGTCGCTTCTTTGTACGTGTATTTCAAATATGGCACCAGATTTTGTCAGATTTAGAAAAAAGAGGTATTTTATGGGAAGAAATTACGATAGAAATTCAACAGCCAATTAAATGATAGAAGAATGAAATAGCTTCAGACGATATATGCTTTGATAAAATTCATAGGGTCGTTTAATACAGTTCAGATAAATGTCGAAAATGTAAATGGCTTCAATGCAGTGGTCTGGTTGCCACATTTTAATCACTTTCTTTGAAGACCTCATTTAAATTTATCCATTCGAATCATTCACATTTATAAACAATTTAGATTGCAGATCCTCTGACTGAGGTAGTCCGCTTCATGTTTTATGGATGTAATACTGTAGTGATAATTTTTTATGGTGAAAATTTTCACAGTTTTATCAAAGTTTGAAGCAAAAATTTTGCACATTTTGAGGAAATGATGAAATGAGGCACATTTTTTTCTCTGAAATTCATTTTGAACGTATCTATTTTCCGTGGATTTATTCCACCCTCTACAAGAGAAATATGGGGCGGAACAATCGATGCCTATCTGATGACGAAATATCATGGATTTTTATATCAAAATCAAAATATATAACATTATGAAAATGTAATAAGAAGAATCATTTCAATCAAAATGCTGCAAAGAAACCCTAAATATATGATATGGTAACAAATCCTTTCAACTTTGATAGAAATTGTTTGAAAATTGATTGAGGCGTCAATCTCCCAGGCAAGAATAAAGTATTAAAACAAAGCGCAATCACTCATTAAAACATTGAATCAAAATGGCGGTCTGGAAAACACAATTACATATCATAATTATGAAGCCTACTAAGTTACATAGAAATTAGTCGAAAACTGAAATAGGAGATCTCTAGACAAGATTTAAATACGGAAAAAACAGAAAGCAATTATAACTCAAAAACTGTTAAACAACTATCAGGAAAGTATTGTTATCAGGTAGTTTTAAAAGAGATCAGTCAAACCAAGAAAGGAGATCTACAGATAAGATTGAAATATTTTGAAGAAATAATTAACAAAGGACTATAACTCTTTAAAATTGTTGAATTGAAATGCTGCTCAGCTCAGCAAAGCTAAATTACGTGATTAAAAAGCCTAAAATTACAAAGGGATGAGATACATGTTGATGGAGGTGATCATTGAACAAAAAAATGATGATGATGATGACGACGACAATGATGATGATTTGGTAATTGTTTATCATGATGTTTTTATTTTCTATTTGATGATGGTAATGATGTTGATACGGTGTAAGTGATGATGATGATGATGATGATGATGATGATGATGACAGATGTACAATGATGATGATGCTGTATGATGATGATGCTGTATGATGATGATGATGATTACATAATATGTCATCATCATCGATGCCGTTGCCTCCATAGTCATAGAGGATTTGTAAATACAAAAAAAAAATGTATTTTGAATTGTTGAGATCTGATATTGGACACAAACAATGTTAGTGGTTATTGAAGGACAATTGCTGTCATATGGGCGATAATAAAACATGTAGGCTCTCCATATCATTTTGTGAAAACCATCATCATAAAGATAAAGACGGGGGAAGTGTAAAGCATTTAAACACAAGACCCTAGGGGACTGGGTTCAGTATCAATCAGCAGTTTGTCAATATCAAAATAAGGCCAACGCCGATGACAATGACTTTTGTTAAATATATAGATCCATGTGAAATGTTATCTGTGTATCATTATATTAATATGTCCTTTTGAAAATCCTGAAAAAAAAAAAGAAAAATACAAAAAAAAAAAAAAATGTTTACCCTGGACAAACAATAAGCCTCACAATAAAATAAAACTCCCAAAAACAGTTAAAATTCAACCCCTTAAAAATAACAATCTTTACTGAAAGCTGACTGTCCCTCATTGTGTATTCAATGTCTGGAACATATTGTCTAAATACATGTACAATAAACTACGTTTCAAACTCCGTAGAGAATATAACAATTTACTTTGACCCGATCAGCAATAAAACTATACTGTTTATTTTAGGAGAATGCTGATACAATTATATCAGGGATATATTTTTTTAAACGATAATGTAAAAACATAACAATAAAATGCCTGTTCTATTATCTATCTCGGAGTTTAAGTATCTATTTGGCCGATATCTTGCATAACTTCGGGAAAGTTTAGGTGACAAAAAATGTGGGTATCGAGTAGGTATCCGTGGTGATAGAAAACAGGTTACATTATGCTCCAGAGATATGGAAGAAAGGAAAGAGGATTTCTGGAATTTCGTAAGAAAGCTATCGGTAATGAATTATCTGAAATCTAGCGGGAGCCATACCAGCCGTATCGCCAGGCTCAAACACAGCATTTTTATTCTTGTTCTGGAAAAAGAAAACTAAAAAGTTATTACTTTTACATATAATCAAATTCTCTGGTAGCTTTTTACGATGACAAGGTGAAGACACACCTTGCTGTATCGCCCACGGAACATATTCTCTAAATCTGCTTATTTTAAATATAATCAAAACCTGCGCTACAAATCACAGCTTTCGTTATATTTCCTCACAAAAAACATTTGTATTCTATTACCATGGTAACAATTTATAGGTAAGTTTAGGAGCTTCCGAAGCAAGCTAATTGAATTTTTGGTGAGACAGCGTCTATAAGTGTTTGCTTGGTGTGGGGTCATATTATCGAAGATGGAAGCTATAGGATGGAGTTTCTTATTTACACAGATAACTGCATATTGTGTTTACAGTAGAAGGAACAGAAATCTTACTCAATACTTCCTCACAGAGAAATTCATCTGTAGCAAACACGTATGAAGACGCTAAATTATATGAAATTTTTCTGAGCTAATTTTGTTTTCATAAACTTCCGCAGAAACTATCAATCTCACTCGAAAGTGACACTTTTAAATTGGACTCCTATGTATTTACATAGCCTGAATTAGCCACCTTGTTAAACTACCTCACTATACATCGCTAAGCAGACGTATACAAACATCTGTTAGAACGCCTGTTGAAATATTTCTAAAGAAGGCACTTAAAAATCCTTCTTATTGAATTATTTCTTTCCCTATAGACACTTTTCCTACACAAATGATTTCCTTTAGCACTTGCCTATTATCACGTTTTTTTGAATAATTTAATCATGTACATACATACACTTTATAACAAATATTCAGAATAACACCTGTTTTACATATAAAGCAGCAGCCTTTTTGTATTTACCTTTTTTTTTTAAGAAAATGTCATAAAATGTCAAACCAGCTGCAAAAATCGGGGACATAGACATCTTAATTTGTCAGCTCTTCTTTAAAGGAGGGAAAATAGAACACAGATCTATTCTATGTCATCAGTGTGTTCGGGCCTATTTCGTACAGACAATACCAGCAGACTCTATAAATGCCTCTAAGTGACAGGTCTGGCACAAACATATCAGTGATCTTGATCAGTAAAGTTTGCCTCACTTTGATCTCTTCCCATCAGCCATCAAGATTTCAAATTTAAAGAGAAATGTTTATAAACATTGTTCATGATCCTCTTGGCTCACGGCCCCTTTTTCCCCCTGCTTTGTTTTACGATCTTAGAGATATGAAACAGAATCTGATTACTCAACTAGAGAATTACCCATCATTAATTTCAGACAATATCTGCAAAATAATTTCATTTTGTTGTGAAATAATTATACTTTGTTATTATGCAATGTCAGAAAAAAAAAAACGTAATTGTGCAGCGCCACTTAGAGGTAAGTAGCAGAATTCTGAGCGTGTGCCAAAAGATTTCTGTCAATTACTGTTAAACACTAAAATACAATTGTGTGATGATGATTGTGTTTGTCATTCATTTAATACTGTCAATCATTTAATTTTTGTGAGATCTCATTTTTGCCTTATCAACAAGATGACTAATTGATAAATTCAAGTTTTTTTATAAGTTAAGATTTGAAAATAAGCCCTGCCCCCAAGTTTTCCCTCTTTAGAGTTCTATCATTTTATGGCAAAATACAGATTTTTGACAGTAGGATTTAAGATGGATGTAACATTTTGCTATTTCATTGGTTTTTCTGTTTGAGGTTGCGTACAGTCGGTAGCTGAAAAATTGTAAAATTGACAAAATTTACTGAGATACATAAAAAAAAAGTGAATTTTACGACTTTATAACAACTGCAAAAATAGTTAAATCAAGATGTATATTAGTCACTCTCTTGGCCCGAATGGAAGCACACGAGGGGACTTACAATAGGAGGAAACAGGAATATCCGGGGAAAATCCATGTGGTCGGGCAGGTGACCCCATACCTTGTCAAGTCTGATTGGGGAATCGAACCCTGGTCTTCTAAGTGAAAGGCAAGCGTGTTACCACTGTGGCACCTGACCACCCTATTGATATATGATACATGTTATTTCAATCAACACCAATACAATCTTAATCAAACCAGCATCTTCTGAATTTGGAATTCGCCAAAAACACATCCTCCAGGCTCAGTCAGCGAAATAAGAGTACACACAAAAATACATTGTACGGAGATGTCCAATAAATAAATGTAAAGTGAGTCGAGCCGAAATGAAATCTTCCGATGTTTTATGTACGAGTTGCTATCAGACACAGGTTACCATAATCTCATGCAGAGATCTTTGATCAGAATTCAATTAAATGTTAAGTGTTGGAATATCAAATCACGATATTTCGTTAGTGCAGATTGAATGTTACAGAATAATCAGGTTACGATAAAATATCGAAGCAAAACAGAGCATAACCGATCGAAAGTTGAGTGAAGAATAGTAATTGGAGATGAATTGAAAGCTTCTGAACGACCAAGATTGGACCTAGATTGAACAGTGCTGAATGATAAAATCTAGGAAGTTATTTTTATCAGTAGTAAATTGATTATCAATAAACAATTATCAAGAAATGATATTTCATGGGAGTTCTTAATTAAATACTGCTGATCAAATATCTTTTCTTGATGAATATTTCAGATTTTCTTTTTTGGAGAGGTGCAATAGACGAGTTTCTGAGAAAGTTTTCCAATAGGACAGGAGAATATATTGGTTTGGTTTCAGCTTGGCTTTATTTTGTTTAATGCCCCATCAGTAGTAATGGTCATTAAAGGACAGCCTCCCTGTGACTATGTGCGTTATAGTTTAGGCTGCAGTTGGTTTCTTCATGTGTCCTTGTGAATTGCATGGAATTGATGCTGACATTATAGTGCTATCTCACCGAAACATACTGCTGAAGACACCTAGCAGGACACCCAACCCCGTCACATTATACTTAAAAAGGGTTAACAAGTTGTTTTAGTATTCCAAAAAGGCTGAACATTAGGAACAACATTTGAAAGACTTGATATAAGAAAAGAACACAATTTTTTCACGACGGGGGCGAATGTTCAAATAAAGAAAAGTTGATTAGAAGGAAGAGAAAAGATCTCAAATTTAGTTGCCTCTTATTATCAGGCAATGATAGCAGCAGGTACCATTCTTAAGCCCTATATATATGGCTAATAGAGGTATATATATACTGGTACATATAAATTCAGGTACTGACTCCAGTGTGATCTGTGGGGTCCTGGGTACAGATCCCTCTACAGATCTGTCCCTGTCGGCAACGTAACTTCAGGTGAAGGTCTGAGGTGTGTGGTTTGACACTCAAAACCCATGTCAGTTTGTGTTTCTTTGGAAGCTGAGAAACAGATCAGTCTGTGCTGTTGTGGTTGTGTCCATTGGCAAGACACTTTACCTTAACTGCTCTGAATGGCATGTGACGGGTATCCTGTATGTTGTTCAGTGAGGTAGTCACCAACTACTACAAGAAGACCCCACATCAAAACTACCCCAGCTGTTCAACAATAAACCCAGCAAACAAACAAACTGTGGACTACACTTGGGTAGTCTTAGTGTGGAAATATAGGGATGAAAATTGGTACTGTTTTATCACAGGAGGGCGCCCGTTAGGATGCGTTTATAGGGTAATGAAGGACATACTGCTTCATCGACCACAGAAAAGTAACACGATACCCTCTAATAATTCTCACAGATCCCAATGTCGGCCATCTACCACCCCTATCTTTGTCTACTGTTTAGTCATCCAAGAACCTTTATCTGTGTACAGCATGCATGTAAAATTTGATGAGGTGTTTTTTACACGTGAATATGTACACTTGTTTTTAGTAAGAAATTTTATTAACTTATTCGCATATGCACTTCAATGATGAGTCACAGATTTTCATCGTGGATCAGAAAAAAGATTATTGCAAGAACCGATTTTTCTTTGTCACTTTGAACGAAATCTCTGAATCAATATGTTGTTTCTATGGCTACAAATTATAAATTTTACACCCGGTGTGACACCTAAACAAACAAGAACCCATTTTTCTTTGTAATTTTGGACGAAAACTCTGAATAAATACGTTGTTTCTATGGCTACAAATTATAAATTTTACACCCGGTGTGACACCTAAACAAATTAAAAACCAATCAACTGTTGACATGACAGAAATCATATCCAAATAATTACAAAAACAGGAACTGAGTCTCGCCTGACCGGGTGGAGTTTTCTCGGATCAAAGAAATACAATGTGGTATATCCTCGAGGTACATTTTGTCGGCGACTGATGATACCGTGTCATCAGTCTCCACGTCGCCTACCTGGCACAGTCAAACACCTGTTGTGGCTCGACAAAGATTATTACAATTTTACGAGTTAAGAATGTTATAAAATGTCCCGAAACATTTTTAAATTATGAATATTTCAAAATATCTGTTGCTTTTAACCTATCTTAATAACTTTTAACAGTGTTGTCATGTACTAGTATAATATATATAAGTAATTTTTTTTTTAATTATGTATAAGATTTTGCTCATAACAGGAAATAAAACTTTATGAAAAAAAAACAAAACACAAAAAGCAATCGGAAATACCTATCTTATTAACTTTTAACACTGCTGTCATGTACTAGCATGATATAAGTAATTTTTTTTTGTTTAAATCATGTATAAGATTTTACTCATAACAGGAAATAAAACAATATGAAAAAAAAATAAAATAACACAAAAAACAATCGGAAATGAAATAACAAAAAGAGGCTTATAATAGGCATATTGTATATTAACAAAAAACATTTTTTTGGTTTTAAGAGAAAATATAGTCATCACTTACAGAATCAGTGTCTGTCTGAGTAATGAACGAATAAATGAGCAGATGAAATCACAAAAATGTACACCTCTCATCTGAAAACATTTCTCTGAGAGGTCAGACCCCCAATATTTGACGTGTGTTAAAGTAAACAGAATACAGAAGAACTGTAGCCCCATTATGACCAATCAACAGGGGTATATGTCATCGTCATGGATACCTGTCAGAATGGCCAACGACCTGGACAGTCTCGGTGCTGCTCGACTGTTCAGAGAGATGAGAACCAGCTAGCAGATCAAAGAAGCAAGCTTCCTTACAATCCAATTTTACCAATTAAAATAAATGCAAAACATCCCCCCCCCCCCTCCCTTCCCCTCCCCTCCCCCCTCCCAAGCTATCGTCCTTTACAAGAGGTGCTTGTTGCTGTGGAGAAGCAAAACCATACACTATGGGAAAGACTGATTTCATCCAATCATCCCACAAATAGCCAGAGGACAAATGCCAGGCGCACTAATTAGCTAATTAATAAAATAACAATTGGTTATTAGTTTAAGTTGATCAAATAAATACATCTCCATAATTTAACTGTCAACCCAATATTTCCCAGGAGGTTTCAGCGGATTAGTTTATGAAACAAAAAGAATAAAATCATGTTGATGAAATACATACACATTTATACTTTGGCCAACTTCACTTTCATGGCAATGAAGCTAAAAGCAAAATCTTAGGAAAGTAGGTGGACAGTTAATATATAAGTAACAGCGACCTAGATTACTGATGTGTCATTTGTAGGTCAAAAAATGGGACTTTTGGGTTTCTAGTATCAGAGAAACTGAATTTTAAGTGGCTATAACAGTAGGTTTCATACTCATTGAACAGTAATTTATGATCATGAATAGTGAAATAGGTCTGATACCCTTTACCTACCATATTTGACCTAATAAGGGCGCAGGGCGTGGGTAATTGACAGTGGGGGTGCCCTTATTAAGATTAGTTATTCTGAAGTTTTATGAAACAGACTATACCTTATAGCAGAATACCCAAGGCTGTGGAAACGGTAAAATATTCAGTCATAAAAATATTCCAGATGAAGATATCTATTCATTATCATATGTTAAGCTTAAACATCACTTGAATATTCCTGTAAACTTGTAAACCATGCTAGCTGATCTTTAGACCAGAGAACGTGTGTTCCACCATTTATGTTCAAATGGAACTCTTTTGTGTTCTATTTATAGACACATGTGATTTCCCAGATCATAACAGACATCGTTTTCTTTGACCTAATAATTTATTTACAATGTCTTTTACTAGCTTTCTGTTCTGAACAAAAGTTATTCATCAACAAGAATGAAGTCTTTTACTTTATCTTCAAATAAAGATGGTAAGTTATTATTTGTATGTGTGTCTAGTTTCGGGTGCTCTTTGCACTGACATGTCATCTGTAGGAATAGACAAAATGTGGCGAAAACTTGTGTTCCAGTTACTTAATTACCTGAAGAAAATTGAACACATAAGGTAGCAAAACTTTTCACATGAATTATTACTTTTGAACACCATTTTGACACTCAGTCAAAGATTTATTTCCTTGAAAAAAGGTAGGGGCGCCCTTATTAGGGCAGGCGCCCTTAATAGGTCAAATACGGTATATGCCTATAGCGAAGACTAAAAAGTAAAAAAAATGTTCTATAAATATATGTTTACAAGTTTTAAACCGCTGTTTTCCTCGGTTTGTGTTTGTAAAGAATGCTACATGAAGGAAGCCGAATAACAGTAACATAGCTCCAAGTGACAAATCCGTGCAGCGTTCTGCTTTTGAGTGATAACACATGTATTCTTGAAGGACCTACAGAATTGGAATGTTATTGTTTTGCACTACTTAACACTTTTATTTTTTTTTTCATTATTAAGGAAAAGTTCTAGTTATATAGAAACATTTCTAGAAAATATTACGCCTGATAAAATTTTTCCAACAGTGATTTTTACAGTTATTGTCACTTTAATGCAAGATGTTGTATAAATCCTGTATCTTGCGGAGACATTCAAAATGTATCCTGTAAGTAAAGTTCAAGGATGGATGTCAACGGGAGGTAAGATGGGGAAATCTTAGGCCTCAGTTTCATCAACATTCTGAACATCTGGAGGAAAAAAATTACTGAAATCCAATAATGCTTTCTTATGGAAATAGGATGGTCCTGTGGCACAGCCAGGTCACTCTCCAATGACTTTCAGCCAGGCAGCCAGGGTTTACTACCCTGATTGGACAAGAAAAGGTATTGGTCACCTGCTTGACCACATGGGTTTTCTTTCAGTACTCCGCTTTCCTCCAACAGTAAAACCTCTCCTACACTTCCATCCGGACCATTAAGTGTGATCAATATAAGCTGATATAACTTGTTGTAAAACCAAAGTTATTTTTTTTTACGGAAATTCTAAAGTAAGAAATTTTCCCAAGTTCATGAACATTAATGAAACTTGGGCCTGAGAATGCACACGGCTCCATCTCATACTTATCATTGACAAGCATAAAACCCAACTTTGTACCGACAGAAAAAAGTAAAGAGAAAGCCATGCTTTATGGGTGTTTGTTTTCCTCTGAGTCACAGAACCAACCACACACTGCTGGATGCATCTCAAAACATATTTTATGCAGCATTGTTTTTCATTTCAGAATTAGCTCTATATACTTAGCACCGTCAAGGCTGGTCCAATGGCTGTTAACCGAAATGTTTTTGTTGGGTTGAAACGAAGTGCTTAATTATTTGAAGTAGCTATACCAGCCAAACGAAAAAGGTGTTACGTGGATCATAGATAGACAAACCATTGTTGACAATGAAAACACACGAGTGTTGCATTAACTTCCAAACAAAAGTACATATCAATGAGGAATGGTAGGAATTCCCGCCCTGGCTTATCAGTGCCGGTGATAAACATCTGAGAGAGAGAGATGCTCCGTTATATAAGTCTGTGTCAGCGATCAATGTGAGAGAGACGAGAAAAGGATATAAAAATCTACCACTGCTCTCTACATATATACACAGCACAGACAATTATTTCTTCTTTTTTTTTATTATTCTCATCCTTCATACATGAAACCTGTATTATATAAAAATCCCATCCTTCATACAAAACCTGTATTATATAAAAATCCCATCCTTCATACACAAATCTTTCTTCCCTTTAATTCTCATCCTCCATAAATAAAACTGTATTCCCTTCAATTCCCATCTTCCATATACAAATCTTTCTTCCCTTCAATTCCCATCCTTCATACACAAAACTGTATTCCCTTCAATTCTCATCCTCCATATATAAATCTTTCCTCCTTTTAATTCCAATCCTCTATACACAAAACTCTATTCCCTTCAATTCAAATTCTTTAAAAATCTCCATGCTTTATGAAATCCAATTCTTTATCAAACATGTATTGCTCTCCTTGATCTTAAATCTTCATAAAAATAATATTCGGTATTCCATTTTAATCCTAGAACCCTTATATTCATGATCATTAAATACAAGTTATAATTTTTTTTACAGATTTATCTTATCTTCAGTTTTTTCAAGGTGAATATAGCACTCCCCAACAAATGATTTTTATGGATTACACGAGCTCAGATGAGAATACTATAACTCACACCCCAGCTAGACTATATTTCAGAAATAACGCCTACACGTCCCAAACCTACCATTTCTAAGTGTCACATGACAATAGCTGTCTTAATAAAAAATAATTTTACGCCTTTTTGCTTCTTAAGTAGATAAGTCACTGTTGTCTGAAGTCTTTAGTCAGAAAAGGAAACGAAAAAAAAAATGTCATTTTGTCTAACAAAGAACAAAGTGGAATGCATTATGTGAGAAATTATAAACGAGAATATCACAGCGAGACAAAGAGCGTAAAAACACAAGTATGTAGACAAAGGGGTAAATCAGCGACAGAGTCACACCACGACGTCAGGAAAACGATACTAAGACGCTGATTTCCGCATGATTACCTCATATCAAGCTTGTCGACCGTCCCACAATGCAACACATTACGTAACCCAGTCAAATCAGAGATCTGCTCTCAAACAACTCGTAATTCCACACACAAATGACTGTCTCGCAAATCAACTCGTAACACAAAACACAAATTGTCTGTAGAAATAGTAGGATGTAATTAAGGTTGCCAGCAGTCGGGCCCTGGGTTTACCATGTCGCTGGCCTGCTGACGTGGTCTACACAACCAGACAATAGACATTTCACTGGATCAGGTTTGTAACGGCTCAGGTCCCATAACAAGATGCCACGATTACAAATCGGGCCAGAAGGACTCCATATTTATGGGGAGTTTGTCAACTTCTGAATATTTTCCCCATAAAGTATCTCCAGTGATGGTGTATTTCCATGAAAGTTAGTTGATTAATGAATATTCATAAGCTCAAATAACAATAATTGTCCATGTTTCTTTTTGCCTCATATACCACAAACCCCAAAACCTCCACCTCCTCTCCCGCAATAAAATTCTTATATTACAATATTTCTTCATCCCATTAAAGAAGGGAAACAAAACATGATATTTTACAGAATACTAAAATCGAAAGCTGGAATAACCATATTTATGAATGCATTGTACTCTTTCCAGGGGGTGAGAAAAGCAATTGGTTTGCTGCTTCGGCAGAGGGTTTAAGTACCTTGTGATTCCCAGGAGTGGTTAAACCAAAATATCCCTAAATCCCCTGGATGTGATCTGGGTGTATCATTATGGAATTGAAGTAATTGAAAATTTACTAGTCGGAATCCACTTTTAATTCAGCCGAGCTCAATTACACTGTCGCTTTGGGAATACCTGCGGAATGACATGCGTTTTGTTGATAATTTTAAACGCCAGGCCACGAAATGTAATCATTCGTGCACCAAGCTGCAGAAAAACTTGCGAAAAATTTGAAATGAATCAGAAATACCCATGTCAGTGCATGAATTTGCTTGTCCAATGGATTTTTTTTTTCTCCTTCTATAATCTTTTAAAAATTTTTTTTTACTTTTTTATTTTTCAAGATTTTTAATACAACACATTAGCAAAACAATACACAGGTAACATTTCATATGAATATATAATGCATCATCATCATCATCATCATCAGTAAGCCCATACCTGGTAATAAGGCCATGTCTGGTAATAAGTCTTTGTTCAATAATAAGTCCATGTCAGGTAATAAGCCCCCTATTCAATATTTAGCCCGTATCTGGTAACAAGCCCATAAGCCCATACCTGGTAATAAGCCAACGTCTCATAATCAGCCCACCTACACCTAACGCTGTTCATGCTATCTTTATAAGCTGTGTAATTTTTAGTGTTATAGACTTTAGTTTAGTTTAAATACAAAATAATTATAAGGTATCGAATTATTTAAGCATGATTTTGATTTACAACTAGAGAAATTCACTTCAATGTTTTCCACGAAGTTATAAAAACTACCACAAACTTCAGTCTGTGTTATATAGGTTTGAGATACTATAAATTAGCTGCATACTGACAAATGAATCTTAACAGAGGCTGCTAGACAGACAGCTTAATGATAATTGTTTCAATTGTCTCTTCGGTAAACTGACCATAAAATTGGTAAATTTCACGCTCGGCTGGAAACGTGGAACAAAGAATCACAAAAGAGTTCCAATTAATTCGTTCAAATTTGAAGACATAAAAATTAAGAGACAATGATATTCCATATGATTACAGCTTTAATCCTCAGCCATAATAACCATCATTACATTTAATCATCATAAATCTGTATCACCACACGCAGAAGTACCCTCGGCCCAGTGGAGTGAGACGATACTCGCAGGTCACCGCACAAACGCATCATTCTGTCATTACAAGCCAATAGATACCGCTATAAACAGCATGCAGAGCTTTCCGAGTCAAATACATTTTAAAAATGAAAAAAAAAAAATGAAAAAAATAGAAATCTGTACGAAAGCCTTTGGGATGACTTCAGGGTTCAAGCTGAAAATATCCAATAGCTGATGCAGGTTCTTTGTCAAATACAATCAATTTTATTTTGGCATAAAACTTAAAAAGCCATGTCCATATCCCCAGATACAATACCATTTCTGACAGATGACATGGTCTGTGAAAGCTGATGGCCTAGCACAGCAGGTTTCATGGCAGATTATATTCGGCTCATATTTCATGTTTAAATATCTCTAAAGAAGTGAAAGTACAGAGGGATGTCTCGGCCCACACCCTCGGCCCACACCCTCCCCATCTGTAGTCTGTCTCCTTCAGTACTGTCCCAGAGGGATGTCTCGGCCCACACCCTCCCCATCTGTAGTCTGTCTCCTTCAGTACTGTCCTCAGTAACAACACATCGCATACCATCACCGCTATATCTCTGTCTCACATTCTTACACTCACTATATACCAGTCACTTCTCTCTGTTTCAATCTGTGTTTTCTTCTGTCTTTCTCTCTCTCCTTTCTCTCTAGCTGTCTGTCTCTCTCTGTCTCCCCTCTTGTCTTTTACTGTCTCTCTGTCTTTCTTTCTATCTATCTTTATTTATTTCTCTTTCTGTCTGTATCTGTCTGTCTGTCTTTGTCCCTGTATCTGTCTGTCTATCTTTATGTCTTTGTCCCTGTATCTCTCTGTCTATCTTTGTCCCTGTATCTGTCTGTCTATCTTTGTCCCTGTATCTCTCTGTCTATCTTTGTCCCTGTATCTGTCTGTCTATCTTTGTCCCTGTATCTGTCTGTCTATCTTTGTCCCTGTATCTGTCTGTCTTTGTCCCTGTATCTGTCTGTCTATCTTTGTCCCTGTATCTGTCTATCTTTGTGACTTTGTCTCTCTAACCCTCCATCCTTCTAGGCAGAAGAGACAGGAGACAGACAGGCGTCTGTCTCTCCTTCAGTACACCACGCTGAGCCTGGTGCCATTTCTCTCTCCCTCATGTAAGCTAGTATAGAAACTGGCTGGGGTTGAGACTAACAGTACCAGTATCCTAAGGAAATTCCAATTCTTTGTTACTTAAGCACTACATAATCCCAGACTCCGAAGCCAATACACCATTAACAATTAGTATGAGGGCCGCCAAACCACCTAAGGAGAGTTAACCTTTGGTGGGGAGGGCTAAACAGCTGGTTTGGGGGTAACAAACTCCATAGAATGTGGGAAAGTTGTTCACAATCGGGAATTATATCTACAAACATTACCGAACAATGACTGAAGTGATCTCCTACAACACTCGTTATCTGATATTTTACTTATATAACTAATGATAAAAGTTGCCAATTATTCATAGAAATTTTTTCAAATTAATAATGTAAATATTCATATCATCAACTTATCTGTTCATGATGAAAATGTTGATATTATGAATCTATCTCACTAATTATTATCTACATTAATCAATTTCAGTCATTAACCATAATATGAGTTTGTTATGATACTTAATACTCCTAAATGAATTTTAAAACTTCTCAATCAGAAAAAAACAGCTGTTGATGGATTTATATATAGCTGTTGACATTGAAGTGAGCCGAAGATTTGACAGGGAAGGAAAATTAGGGTGAAAAAGTCAACAGGAAAATTACTTATTAAATCAAATACTAAGATATGTTTTATTATACACAGGTTAAGGGTGTATGGTAGGGTTATAATAAGATGTTCTATTTGCTTATTGAGACCTCGTGATAACAGCACCAGCTTTTCTCCATCCGCTATCATCTGTCTGTTTGAAATGGGTGGTCATATGATAAAAAATGAATGATAAGTTTTATTCAGTGAAATTTGGTTTGAAAGTTTTCCAGGTTTTTAAGATTTGCCTGACGTGTTGATACTGGATTTCCTAAGTCTGCAGACCGTGAGAGAGTCAGTTTTTTGTAAACACCTAGACGTTGGTATCTGTCTGTTAACGAATGTCTTACAAAAGCCGAGAGATTCTGCCTTTTTACCTCGCAAAATTCTAAATATCTTCGATAAACAGATGCGTATTCAAGCCGTTTCAGATCCAGTTGTGAGCGACATGACACGATGAATCCAATTTGTGGCCATTGGAATCTTTTACAAATGACACATCTAATTAGCACTAGTTCAAGCCAGATTTCTGGTGCCACTGGTGAAACAAAAAGGGCAGTAAATTGGCATGTCACATGATTTCTCAAGCAGCCAGCGCCACACGGGCAGAGTTCTGTCTGTGATACGCAGGAATAACAAGCAGGCTTGATTGTTCAGGAAGTTCAATCAAGTCAATTGTTATTCAAAAAGAAAATAAAACTGAACAGAATCAGGTTTACTTGGATGAATAAATCAAGGCATTGTTTCGGTGAAAAACAAAATTTACATTGAAGCCTGCAATTTCTGAGATACAGCATTAGAATTATGAAGTTTTACATGTCACTGTTTTTTTTTCATTTTTCGAAATTTTCAGTTAATGAATTTCTATTTTGAGGGATAAGGGACCTGTATCATAGTTTTGTTATTTCATATTGAGGAACTCTTAAGACAATTTCCTGCGGTTTAAAGTACACATCCACTCTTGTATAACCAGCTTTCTGAATAATCGGTGAAAATGTCGGATTTTGTACTTCAGGTTATTCTGTGACGCAGAATAAAATGAGCATGTTACAAGAAAACTTAATACATAAATGTACTTGTAGTTAATCAACCGTTTGCTTGTTTTATGAAATGGATCTTATCCGAGTTTCTGAGCGACATTACCTGGATTTGAATGAGGTTTTATGTGGCAGGTACTGTCACTAGAGCCATTTTTCATAGGAAAGTATAATTAGCTGTGAGAAAAAATTCTCATTACGGAACCAGCCTTAAATTCTGTAATGCTTTCCTACTGAAAGTTTTAAGTTACGGATTTTACCTAAGTTAAGGGTAGTTAAGCAATTTCCTAAGTTGGGGAAAATTGATGAACCTGGCCCGGGGTCTATTTCTCCTTTCACTTGTTCAGGGTCTTTTAATAAATATTCCAATTATTCATATTTTGTCCCGATTTACTTGATTTTGAGTCAAAAATTTTGTTTTCTAAAACATTAGTTACTTCTCATTTTGTTTTCCTGTTTAGATCAAGTTCTAAATTATTCATTTTTATGAAAATTTGGCAATTCAGAAGAAATCTAATCACTAATTGCAACTTTATAGGAAATTTAAATTGTGTTTTACCCCAATTAATCTCTGATCAAACTCAGAGTGACAGGTCTTGTCATGGAAAAAGTTAAATTAGAATCCAAAACACCTATAATGCCAAGCCTATTGTTCTAAATATAACAAATGAGATCGAAAGATTTCACTGGCGTTCCGATAACCTTTTCTGCTTGGGGAGAGAAAGAAGGTCATATAATGAAATAATCTTATGCTAATGAGTTCTTTTTCAACCACAGACAACCAAACACCAAGAAATATGACTGGCATGGGTTGGCGTTATCGGACGACCAGGGTGGCCACACTGGATAACAGAGCAGGATGACAGATAAATGGTCAAAAACCACCAGTAGATCTCCTCCGTCCAGGAGTACAGATAACACACCTGAGATTCCAGATGTTATCCTGTCAAATTATCTTATCACTTCATCATTTTCTCGTGATTTTTATGAAAAAAAATGTCTGTAGCACAGCATGTATGGACTTTTTAATATGTATACACGTGTATATAAGTGTGTCTGCAGTGTAGGCAGGGGAGGATGGCAGGGTAATTATCTCTCATTCCTGTAGTGTGGGAAAGAGGAGCGGGCAGGAAAGTTATCTCCCCTTCTTGAGGTTTAGCAATGAGTAATAGTAATCTCCTTTTCTGTAGTACAGGAGGGTGCAATGGAAGCATGCTAATTATCTCCATGGCGGGGTTAGGTGAGTCACTGAAATTACTTCCCCTTTCTGTAGAAAAGTAGTAAAGAGAAATCAGGGTAATTATCTCCCCTTTTTGTGGAACAGAAGTGATGAGAGCTGTTGCTATCCTCCAATTCCTTTAGCATATGAGTGAGAAAGGAGTATGATAATTACCTCCCCTTTATGTATAGGGGGAACAAGGTGATTATCTCCCCTTAATTTCATACCAGAATGAGGTGAGGCAGGGTTATTATCTCCCCTTTCTATACTGAAGTAAGGAAGGAGCAGCTAGGGTAATTGCCTCCCCTTATTGTTATACAAGAGTGAGAAAGGAACAGGTCAGTTACCTCCCCTATCTGTACAAAAATGTTGGAACAGAGTAGTTATCTCCCCTTAATGTCATACTAGAGTGAGAAAGGAATAAGTCAGTTACCTCCCTTATCTGTACAAAAATGTTGGAACAGAGTAGTTATCTCCCCTTAATGTCATACAAGAGTGAGAAAGGAACATGTCAGTTATCTCCCCTATCATTACAGAAATGTGGTTATCTCCCTTTTATGTTATACAAGAGTGAGAGCAAAGGATAATTATTTCCCTTTTTCGAGCTATATGTACAGGATTGAGGTCCGACAGGATGAGGGACATTGACCTTTGGGAGAAGGAATTACAAAGATAAGGGCTTTTTCATAGAGAATTATGAGTTAGTGTGTGGATTGATACATGCCAATCTGTTCAGGAGGGCAGTTTAAGATATCCAAACCTCAGTAGGAACTGTAATAAAAATTCTGTCACTTTTCACAATATGATCGGCCATCAATCACTCAGGCATAACTGCATGTTTAGGCCCATTACGAAGTCTGTTTACACAAGTGTAACGAAGACGCGTGTGTTTTCACTTAGGTCTGATCGCCACATCGTCCTGTGTGTTGTTTTAACTCTGCGGGATGACTTAAGGTTGTATGTTACTAAACACAGAGAGACCTCAGTAACCTGTCCCAGATGCTATTCCATAAACATCTTATTTTACTTTCCCAGACAGGAGAGTTCTAACAGGGGGGATAAGTAAGTGTAATCAGGAATATGAAGTTTCAAAACTTGCTTATCGCTAATGTAAATATATAGACAAGACGTTGAATGCTCAAAGCAATGTCACTGTTTACTAAGACTTAATCTAATATCCTGAAAATGTAACCTATTTTCCAAGTACTGATTGATAAGTCCTAAATACATAGTGAAAATAACAAACAAATTCCAAAACATAAAAGTTACCAGTCAAATCTAATTCCACAAAGAGACCCCCCCTGTTGGCTTCAGGAGAAGAAAGGTTTGACAAAACCATCATGTAACATAATCACTCCCTAAAATGGTCGTCCTTACCTCTTTCCTGCTACTGTATCAAATGTTCTTGGCTTGGTCTTCCTTCTCAGAAATCATGTCACAATAATATTGTGGAATTGTAAACTAACAAGTTTGACTAAAAGCCAAGATCAATCTCATAAAAAAATCCATGAAAATGATGGAACGTTCGTTTTTAAAAATGTTATCCTCAATATCTGTGCTAGCGACCTCAAAATGGTATCCCAATAAATATTTTAACATGTAAATTAGACAAAATTTAATAAGAACTGAAAGAAAATTATTTTACTTCATACAATACATCATTAGTACAGTATTTGTATCGTGATCGGAAAAAAGGTTTAAGACAACAAACTGAAGCATAAATTAAGGACAAACAAAAGGATAGCTCCAATAACTTCGATGAAAGAAAGCTTGACAATTTCAAATTCCTTAATAGCAACTGAGATGATAGAGAGAAGGATAAATTGAAAGACAGACAAATAGAAAACACTGCATTGACTGCGATATGTGACAGCTTAATAACTTCAATACTAAAAAAAACATGCCAATTTCAAATTCCTCAAGAGCAACTGAGATGATAGAGGGAAGGATGAATTGAAAGACAGACAAATGGAAAAACACTGCATTGACCAATGTGATATGTGACAGCTTAAATTCAATACCAAGAAAACTTGCCAATTTCAAATTCCTCAATAGCAACTAGAATTGAATGTTACATAACTGAGTAAACCATTGGTCAAGTGGTGATAAATGAGTATTGACCACCGGTCAGTGTGGTACATTTACCATCATAAAGTAGGAAATTGACATATTGACCAACGGCCAGCCTAGACGTCAATACATACACACCACTAATTGGACTGCCGACTGACGTTTGACTATCTGAGAAGTGTTTGAGTACACAGTAAACATCACCAGTGAACGATTTACAGAAGCTCTGGCCCCGGAGGACAGCACTATAATACAAACTGCTCTCCGATTTCATCACTAAAGTGGAGTGCACTTGATGCACAAAGAAGTTCAGAGATATCACTTTTGTCATTACAGTTCTGTTGCCTTCAATTACAGAAATTACATTTTCATATATGGATCTAACTTAATATGTGGAGTGCTGGTATTAATCCCGAGGATGAGAAGGTTGTTAGAAATGTTATATTAAACCTCTACGCGAAAACTGGAAATCAATTAAAACGACTTAAATTGAGAAAACCCAATTTACAAAATATAATGCCGCACATATCGATAGACTATAGGGCTTCACGAAGAAGTATGGCCCTTCTGGAGTATTACCAACCTACAACAGCTGATAATGATGTCTATTTAAGAATGTCTAATGTTGGGAAATTGACATTTCTCAGATGAAGCTTCGATTACGATAAAGAAACACGGTTTCCTGTCCTATAAAAACTGGTAAGCAATTTCCGTAAAAGTATGAACATCAGAACCCAGAGGCGTATTTGGTTCCAAAACTATATTAATGACATTTTCGGAAAATTGATAAATTTGTTTAAAGATAAATTTTTTGTCTGAATTTGCTTCTATGCTTCTATCACAAGTGGAGTGATTAAATTTGTTTTTTCGTAAGAAGAATTTAAATAAGCATGAGATTCAATAATAAGATAAAATATTTTTGATTGATTCTCTAAATACATGTATATATGCTTTAAGCTTAATTTGTTCAGAGGTCTTAAGATGTCTTCTACACATGCAAGCCTTTTACTTTTAAAAGACGGATGGAAGAATGGATGGAAGGATGGGCAAACAGACAAATAATTACCACGGAAATGATTACACACAATATACAATTTCCTTTGGTGTAGGGTTTGGGTTTTCGGTTCAATATTTGTATTACAAATATTTTTTTAACCCCCTTTTTTTAGTACAAAATAAAAATTCATTATCATTGTGGAAGTCACAAATCATTTGTTGTCAAGATCTGTCTGATTGTAGATGACGAGGCGTTTGTTCCTGGTGTTTTTAAAGTATGGCGTTTCAGTTATTGAGATCTCAGATTTTTACTGTCCATTGAAAATGTCCCACTCTATAGAGTTGATGTGATTCCCTGAGGCCACAAACACATAACAAGTTGTTATCTTTACCAGCAAGAAGTTTATCTCCTAAAGGCAGTTTGGACTCGTATTTCCATATTTTCATTTGATCGTGTACTTTACTTATGTAAAATATACAAGTAAAATCATATAAAAATACCCCAGGATGAGAAAGAGAGAATTTTACATACAGCAAGCATATCAATAAAACTAAAGATCTGATATCAATACAACGGCCAAACGCATGATTATTTTTCACTTGTTTGAACCCAAAATTTGTAAATTTTGCATAATCTACAATTATAATGGTATAATCAAAGTCGATACAGCAACCATCCCTCTATTTATTTAGCGAGTAGGATTGCACCAGTAATAGAATTGCCGATGATCTCCAATATAGGCGCTACACCAAAGCATGACTCCGTTCTAAACGTACATTCACATTCCAGCGTGATCATTAACTAACAGCCTGGGAGAATCAGGTAAATGTGTGTGTGTCTTAATACAAAGAACGGTTTGATCCTCGAAAAAGTTAACCGGGATGAGCACACAATATTATACACCTAACCACAAGTTTTCACACTGAAATACATGCACTTATAAATCTCTCGACTTATCCTGAACCAGGTATATTTTATAGGTAGGAGTCCAACCACCCAGGCCGTTTTTCTCAGTTTCTTTCCTAAACACTCATAAATTGTCCATCCATGAGACTAGTTGACAGGGAGGCCAGGTTTCGGTAATTAACGGTGCACACTTCGGTCTGTGACTGATAGAGCCAAACACATGTTAGTGCGAGGAGTATCCCAATCCATCATCACTGCCTCTCCAGTCCATGATGAATGGTGTATATGTAGACTGCCGACTGGAGTCGGTGCATTCAAGGTCACTACAACTCTTCTTTGTAACCATGGAAAACCTAGACTCCTCAAGGTCATTCTGGAGCTTGAGATTAATGACTGTATGCAGACAACTAATCCACTGTAACTGGAGTTAACTGGAGTAAATTAAATGCTAAACTCTTCTTCGTAACCATGGAAAACCTAGACTCCTCAAGGTCATTCTGGAGCTTGAGATTAATGGCTGTATGCAGACAACTACTCCACTGTAACTATGGAAACCATTTACTCATCAAGGTCACTCTAAATCTTCAGATTAATGGTTGTAAGTTAATACCTTCTCCAGTTGGTGCATTCATTGTAACCATGGAAACTCTGGATTCCTCAAGGTCAATATAAATCTTGATACCAGGGTTTTCATGGTAGAATGCAAGCACCTTCGCTAGTCTGTGCATTCAAGGTCAACACAACTCTTCATAACCATGGTAAAAAATAAAATGTTCAAGGTCACTCTAAAGCTTGAGATTAATGAGATTATGTATGTAGAAACCTTCCCTACATTCAAGGTCACCAAAACTCTTGATTACAATGGAATATGAATTGAAAATTCATCAAGGTCACACTAAAGCTTGAAATTGTCATTTTTACAAAACAGAGAAATAATTGTATCCCAAATAAAATCTTTTTTATTTTATATCCAAAAAATAACTAATTAATGTATATGTACCCTGCTATTTCTATTACAACTTAAAAGTGTTTTTAAAGGGACTATTTTCAATTTTTTTATATACATGTATGTCACTTCCCTTGTAACCTACCAATAAATGCAATTAACAAACATTACAATTGATACAAAGTACCAAATGCTTTTTCCGGTCTAAGAACCCATTATCCTTACCATAAATCATCTTATTTGGCCATGATTGCCATTTTCTTGGAGAAGTTTTGACGTTTCTACAATATTTCTAAAAGCGGTTTTTAAGTACTTATTAAGTCAAAGACATCATATAAATAATTTGGTGATAAAACACTTTTTGCAATTATAATAAACCCCTTTTTCACATTAGTTTTTAATAGTTTTCAAGTGTGTTGATTTCAAGACGTCGACATCGGATAGAATCACGGAACCACAGGAAATTCATGATGAAAATCATTTCCCAATAACTTCCTGAACGTATCACAATTTATATTCGATTTAGTTTTAAGACCAGAATTGGTTCCTGTCCCAGAATGTAAACTTTTTATGAAAATAGTTTGTAAATATCTTCAAATTTTACACGGAATCAACCCAAAATCAAAACTCAAGCAAAAGAAATTAAAGGAATTTTGGTTGATAAGTGGTAAATGGTGGTACACAGAACCTTTGAGTAAGATAACAGTGTTATATAAGAGGCTCTCCCCCTGTGTTGTGTGAATTCTGGGAGCCGGACTGGAAAGATGGCAGTATTTATGAAATGTGTGGCAGATGAAGTGATTGATAAGTGAAACTTTACACAGTATATGTTACTTATCAATTACCGTGGTGATAGAGGCCGGCATGTGTCCCTAGACCTGAGGGGAGGGGTGAATGGGAGGGGTGAATGGGAGGGGTACGAAGGAGGGGGGAACAAAGGGGAGAGGTAGGAGGGGAGGGGTGAAGGAAAGGGGGGGGCAGAGGAGAGAGGGCGAAGGGGAGGGGTGAATGGGAGGGGTAGGAAGGGGGGGGACAGAGGGGAAAGGGCGAAGGGGAGGGGTAGGAGGGGAGAGATAGGAGGGGAAGGGGGCTTAGGGGAGGGGTAGGAAGGGGGCAAAGGGGGAGGGGTAGGAAGGGGGCAAAGGGGAGGTGAATGGGAGGGGTAGGAAGGGGGCTAAGGGTGAAGGGGAGAGGTAGGAGGGGGAGGTAGAAGGGGAGATAGGAGGGGTAGGGAGCGAAGGGTGAAGGGGAGGGGGGCGAAAGGGAGGGATCAATGGGAGAGGTAGGAGGGGGTTGGGGCAAAGGGGACAGGTAGGAGGAGTAGGAAGTGAAGGGGAGGGGGCAAAGGGGAGGGGTAGGAGGGGGGCAAAGGGGAGGTGAATGGGAGGGGTAGGAAGGGGGCTAAGGGTGAAGGGGAGAGGTAGGAGGGGGAGGTAGAAGGGGAGATAGGAGGGGTAGGGAGCGAAGGGTGAAGGGGAGGGGGGCGAAAGGGAGGGATCAATGGGAGAGGTAGGAGGGGGTTGGGGCAAAGGGGACAGGTAGGAGGAGTAGGAAGTGAAGGGGAGGGGGCAAAGGGGAGGGGTAGGAGGGGGAGGGGTAGAAGGGGGAGAGGTCAAGTAGTTCTCTACAAGGTCATGGAGATGTTAGACTTACCCAGACAGGTTTATATATATGTAGGTAAATATGTAGGTAAAAAGGAACAATGTTTTACACCTAGAGTTGTGTAGGCGGGACAATGTCTGGAGATTTTGTACGACAGGTATACAGAACTGGTACAAAAATGAATCCGGAATTCTTAGTGTATGCCAAAAAGTGTTTTACAGTTACGGATGGAGATTAGGGTGGGAGGAAAAGGAGAGATGATGAACGAGACGTATATCAGGGTAGTTTCTTGGTATACATATATTCCGTTCTTATCCTAACCAAACACCATCGACAGAATTAAGTACATGTGACCGATTATACTACTGTATTTATAGATCAAGCCAAGTATTTAAGACGGGTACTTAACTTTAACAATTATCACACAAAAAGTCAGGTGTTTATGCCCTTAGCTCTTTTTGTTTTTTAAAGATAATTTTTTCATAATTCTTTTCTAATATTCCCCCTTCTATACAAGATCAAAAGATTTGATATTCCAACAAAAGTTTTATTCAAATCTTTCTATATGATCATTTTTTCTTGTATATATTTGTAATTAATAATTATTGATCTTGACAAAGCAGATTAGACCTTCACAATACCTTAACGTCGATCTATAAACTTCAGTGTTTGATAATGACATTCATTAAACATTTTGTTTATTTCAAACAAACTGCTATAAACTTTAAACTTTGTTTTACAACAATTAAGAAAAATTGTATAGGAATTTAATTAGATCACTGTTCTTGGCCTGGATGGAAGTGTACAGAAGGGTTTTACTGTGGGAGGAAACCAGAATACCCAGAGAAAACCCATTTGGTCGAAAAGGTGACCAGGCCGTGGTGGGCCGGCCCATACATTGGTCAGATTTTCTGGAGACATTATCTACAGAAAAAATCTGATTTCTGTATTTGGTTTATAAATATTTCATTAATATGAGACTTTCTGTCTTTGCCCCAATGGATTTTATCAAAGTTATGCAAAGACAAATCATGTGGGTACTGACAATGCTGTGCGACCCAACCCCTATTTTGGGTCATGTTTTAAAATGATTTTAAAAGTATTGAAGCATACTCTACAGTTTTTCCATACAGCTATTTGTTGGTTTGTTTGTTTGCTGGGATTATCATCCCATGAACAGCCAGGTTCATTTTGATGGAGGTCTACTTGTAGTAGTTGGTGATTACCTCACTGAACAACATACGGGAGGCCCGTCGCATGCCATCCAGAGCAATTAGGGTAAAGTGTCTTGCCCATGACTACAACTACAACAGCACAGACCCACCTGTTCCTACACATGCCTTGAACAAGCCTTGAACAAGCCTCGAGCAAGCCTCGAGGAAGCTTCGAACAAGCCTAGAACAAGCCTTGAACAAGCCTTGAATAAGCCTCGAACCACACACTTCGGATCTTCACCTGAGGTTACCTGGCCGTCACTATTAGCAACTGAGCTAACGGCTCTACCCAACAGAGATAACAAGGCCCCTACAGGTATTGGAGAATCTGTGTTGATGATGGTGATGACAGGTGACCATCACATGATTACATGTATAGGACGTATCAGTAAATACACAAGTACATAGAAATCTACACGACAGATGGTTTGGGCTACAGACAGCTGTGACATCCAGTCAGACAATAAATAAGTTCAGCTGTTAAAACATGCAGAGCATTATTACCATCAGGAATCGATTTCACACAAAGTGACCATGTATATATATGTGTAAACCCCTTTCTCTCCAGTTCCTCATCACACTTCAAGGCTCGGGCGTGTCATTGAGGACCTGGAACTTAAATCAAGCCATGGAAGCCGTCCATCATTACCAGTATCTCTCTATCACAGTTTCCTCCTAAAGTCCTCACTTCCTATCTAATCTCGGGGAGAAGACAAGCGTTTTCAGCTCAAAATAATTACATAAAACATAAACAAATTTCAATAGGAGTGATATACCAAACCAGATAAGCTGTATCAGTTTCCAAATCCTTCCACAGAAAAAGTCCGGAAAACTCATCTTTGAAACATGTGTGTCTCTTTAGCAATGATCTATTCTCTGGTTTTGTAAGGCAAAGAGATAGCTAGGGCCGAAACTGGGGGAGCTTAGTAAGAGGAGAATGTTCTCGGAGATTATGGACGCTCAAAACTGACCCAACCATTCTGTGTGATCGATCAAGCGTGACGAATAAGATAGTACCTTGAAGATAATAGTCCCAGCCTCCCTGGAAGAGTAATATTTTCCCTCCGTAACATGTGGTAGTACTATCACTCTGACAAGCCGAGAGTCCATTATGTAGTTGAATAATCAAAGGTGACATATGGATGCAGGTCCCTAAGGTTCTAACAATGTATTACTGTAGCTGTAACAATTAGCTCCCACAAATCCCTGGGGAGTCGTTCCTTCCGATGTGTATATATACTCCTATCTGTGAATGTTTAGACCTAGCCGATATCCCCCTAAATCTCTGGCCAGTCTTTCTCTGAAATTACTTGCCTGCCTTAAACTCGAGCACCCTGCTCCCTCGGATTACATTATCGTACATCCTTTGACAGTCTACGTGGAAATTAACATATTTTTCGAAGGAGGGATACAATCCAATATTGGGTATATCTTACACAATACCATATAAGTAAAGGCAAGCCATGAATACAAAGGACATTGGTCACAGTGACCTACATGTAAGCCAGGGTTCGCCATGGACACAAAGGACATTGATCAGTGACCTACATGTAAACCAGGGTTTGCCATGGACACAGAGGACATTGGTCACAGTGACCTACATGTAAGCCACGGTTCACCATGGACACAAAGGACATTGGTCACAGTGACCTACATGTAAGCCAGGGTTCGCCATGGATACAAAGGACATTGGTCACAGTCACCTACATGTAAATCAGGGTTCACCATGGACACAAAGGACACTGGTCACAGTGACCTACATGTAAGCCAGGGTTCGCCATGGACACAGAGGACATTGGTCACAGTGACCTACATGTAAGCCAGGGTTTGCCATGGACACAAAAGACATTGGTCACAGTGACCTACATGTAAACCAGGGTTCGCCATGGACACCAAGGACATTGGTCACAGTGACCTACATGTAAGCCAGGGTTCACCATGGACACAGGACATTGGTCACAGTGACCTACATGTAAGCTAGGGTTCGCCATGGACACAAAAGACATTGGTCACAGTGATCAGCCAGGGTTCACCATGGAGACAAAGGACATTGGTCACAGTGACCTACATGTACAAATTTGTATGAATATCATTTAATCTATGATTTTCATTAACAGTGCAGGAATCCAGAAATTAGAACTTGGATTTCTAGTATTGGAGTTCAACATGAAGAGGAACAAAGCAGTCTTAAGCACAAATCAAAAGAACATTTAAAGTCTAGACGAATCTGATATCTTTGACTGACACACTACCATATATCTATATCCCTCCTGAAGAAAACTGAACAGTTAAGTGTATTCCCGTCACCTTCCCTTGTTCCTTACATCTTCAACATGCCTCTTAATCGATTACGCAAAAAACATTACTAAGTTTGTTACATAATTCAATTGTCAAAACTTTAATCAGTAACTGCTTGCAAATTGTATTACAATTAGACAAAAATAGAACAGTACAGGAAAAGCCTGGTCTTACACCAGGCAATGGGGGAGAAGGGAGGGAAGGGGAGGGGGGAGAGATGGGGAGGGGGAGATGGGGGATTGGGGAGGGGGTAGATGGGGGAGGGGAGGGGGAGGAGGAGGAGGAGTGTGCTAACTTTTCAACATGTTGATGTAACAAGTCAATGTGAGACATAAGCTACTCTTGGTCTGAAATACATTAAATTTCATAACTTAAATCCAAGCTCTTTAAATTCTGGAGAAAAAGGTGGGTCTCGTAAATTTCCTATGAAATGGAAGATTCTGTTTATCACATAACTAAGATACCTGGAAAAAACATTCATGAAAACCAAACTGACATTTTAAGAGTGAAAAGAAATATGAAATGGTGACATTTTCATTCTTTGCCTCTTTGATGACATCACAATTCTGTATGATGACATCACAATTCTGTATGATGACATCACAATTCTGTGTTATGACATCACAATTTTGCGTTATGTCATAACAAATATGCGTTATGACATCACAATTCTGTGTTATGACATCACAATTCTGTATGATGACATCACAAGTCTGTGTTATGACATAACAATTTTGTGTTATGACATCACAATTCTGTGTTATGACATCACAATTCTGTATGATGACATCACAAGTCTGTGTTATGACATCACAATTTTGTATTTTGTGTGATGCTAGCTTCAGGCTATGACATCATAATTAAACCAAAGGTCTCCTAGGTCTTAGTTCACAACAGAATGTAGGTAGAATGTTTGTTACACTGTTAGTTATGTGATAAAATACTACGTCTAATGCATTCAAAGGTCAAGGACCTTTATCTCCGGTAACTACGGTACCTTACCTTGGTCTGTGACTTTGAAGAAGAAGATATCGTTAGTGACGGTAGCTCCCTCGTTAAGAACGTATCGGATCTGACGTTGGTCAATGTCAACTGAAAACAAAAAACACATCTTATTAGATAAAACTCGGGAATAAATTTCTCACCTCATTTGAAATACTGTCATGTCTACTGATGGAGAAGAATCGTTTTTTCACGTAATTGGTTTTTTGCTTGTACAAAACTATCACGTCAGTAACAGGCTTTGATAGACAAATCATTTACAAAGAGAAACTCATTTCAATATACAATCAGTTCTGAAATAGTTCTGTCATGAACTGTTGGGCGGCCACACTGCCATTTACAGTATTATTCTGACCCTACGGCTTTGAATACTGCTAAACTACATATGCTGTGACAAGGAAAAATGGTGTTTGGTTGTGTGATTGTAATTGAACTCGACATTTTTGATACAAAGGTGATCGCAACAGAGCATTATCAAGTCAACATTGGCCTTCAGCTGGTATGAATGGATAATTCACTGTTTGAACATGAATTCTAAATCTCTGTAGGATTCTGTGACAGGACCTCTATATTCTGATACAGTAAACAGAATGTCAGGTTAGCATGCAACAGTGTCTCCTCCGGGACGAGGAGAAATCGGTATAGATAAACGACAGATTATTGTCCAGTCGATGACATCACCGACCAAACCTTATTATATACACGCAACACATTCTGCAAAGGTTTATAAAGAGCTTGTCTGAGATGGCTATCTATTTGTCTGTGTGTAGTTGCATTTAATCTACTTCTGACAAATTAACTTCCATTAATTTGTTTTTAATGTGCAAAAGTAAATCCTTTAGATTTAAAGTAATGCTACCCTCAGAAAAAAAAATTAATATAACCGCCTAATCTCTCCTCCAATCAAATTAACTCTTACATGTCTCTCCACCAATCAAATTAACTCATACATGTAACAATTAACGATAACAGTATGATACAGCTCCACATGCAAACAGCTTGGAGTGGGGTCAAGTTCACAGCGATTTAATCATGGATAACTGAAGTAAGTCCCCTGATAAGTTTAAATGGGTACCATTAGAAGGAATTTCAAGATACAGGTACAAATAGTTGAGTGTGAAAAATTATTAGGAGACAAGCCGCAAGGATTTTCGCAGATTTTGTTTTATGTTATCCGAATCGACATCTAATGCATAGCCAAACCGTACACAGAGTCGGCGGCAAGCCAGCAGTAAGGACTAATACACAAGATATCATTTATATACAAAATATCAACACTTTTATCCCTTTTCAACCAATAATGGTCTCATTCATGCTATAAAATTTTGTCATTACATGTTGCTGCATACCACGATAAAGTTCATTGAGTATACGATGCAATAAAGTATTGTTTGTTGGAGACAGACATGTAGGAATATATATCCCAAAACTGCACGTTACTTGACCTCTAACCTTTGACACAGCATCTTGAACCATGACCTTCACACCACAGACACATGACCTCTAATCTCTAAGACACAACATATTGAACTGTGACCTAAATCCCAAACATTAAGATATTTAAAATTCTCTGAGACTTCAACCCTCACCTTTTTTGCCAAGGACAATAACCTTTAACCTCTGACCTCAAACAGAAGGACATCCAAGGCCTATTTAACCTTTATGACACTTTAACCTTGACCTGTAAGCCAAGGATACATGACCTCTAACCTTTATGATGCAACATCTCAAATCCTTACCTATATACCCTTTTCACCTTTTAACACATCTTGAACCATGACCTGAATGTCAAAGTTCATTACCATGACCCCTGACTAATGACTCACCCCTGATTTCCTTTAAGATGTATGACAAGCTAAACTTTTTCCCTGCCCTATAGGATAGATATAATTTATATGCTTGTACATCAAGTCTATTGATGAGATCTCTCTTTTCAACACAAAAAAAAATCCTTTCTTCTGAGGTTTACCTCATGGAAACCGAATATTAGGCAAGATTCGAAAGAAGGCTGAGGTGTGAGAATGTGACACCAGTGAGTAAAAACAGTGAGGAAACAGTTGCGTTTAAGTACATTTAATTTCAAGAAGTGCAATTTGAAGTAGTTTTAACAACTAGTGAGGGTCGATGTGGGCTAAAGATTCCATATTTGAATTAAAAATCCATTAGCAGCATGAACTTTGGGATCGATGGAATCGTTCCCGGTCTCCAGGATCTTGTCACAGTGCGCTACAAGAAATGCATCACCGACCAATGAATTACTAGCCACTGAATATTTAAAGACCTGTTCGTGGAAATTCCCTGAAACAAAAGGTTATTAAACTCCACTGGTGTGTGATCTAAACATTGTGTAACAACTGTGTATACCCACTGTCAGAAACCCTAGCAACAAACACTATCTACCCACTGTCAGAAACCCTAGCAACAAACACTATCTACCCACTGTCAGAAACCCTAGCAACAAACACTATCTACCCACTGTCAGAAACCCTAGCAACAAACACTATCTACCCACTGTCAGAAACCCTAGCAACAAACACTATATACCCACTGTCAGAAACCCTAGCAACAAACACTATTTACCCACTGTCAGAAACCCTAGCAACAAACACTATCTACCCACTGTCAGAAACCCTAGCAACAAACACTATCTACCCACTGTCAGAAACCCTAGCAACAAACACTATCTACCCACTGTCAGAAACCCTAGGAACGAACACTATCTACCCACTGTCAGAAACCCTAGCAACAAACACTATATACCCACTGTCAGAAACCCTAGCAACAAACACTATCTACCCACTGTCAGAAACCCTAGGAACGAACACTATCTACCCACTGTCAGAAACCCTAGCAACAAACACTATCTACCCACTGTCAGAAACCCTAGCAACAAACACTATCTACCCACTGTCAGAAACCCTAGGAACGAACACTATCTACCCACTGTCAGAAACCCTAGCAACAAACACTATCTACCCACTGTCAGAAACCCTAGCAACAAACACTATCTACCCACTGTCAGAAGGCATTGAAGTAGATTCCAGAAACTGTAGGTATCAACTGTCAGAAATCATAGCCAGCAACTCTTGGAAACCATGGTTATCCACTGTCAGAATCCCTCGCAACAAATATTTTCATCTGTCCACTGTCAGAAACCCTAGCAACGAACACTATCTATCCACTGTCAGAAACCCTAGCAAGAACACTATCTACCCACTGTCAGAAACCCTAGCAACAAACACTATTTACTCACTGTCAGAAACCCTAGCAAGAACACTATCTATCCACTGTCAGAAACCCTAGCAACAAATACTATCTATCCACTGTCAGAAACCCTAGCAACAAATACTATCTACCCACTGTCAGAAACCCTAGCAACAAATACTATCTATCCACTGTCAGAAACCCTAGCAACAAACACTATCTACCCACTGTCAGAAACCCTAGCAACAAACACTATTTACCCACTGTCAGAAACCCTAGCAACAAACACTATTTACCCACTGTCAGAAACCCTAGCAACAAACACTGTATACCCACTGTCAGAAACCCTAGCAACAAACACTATCTACCCACTGTCAGAAACCCTAACAACAAACACTATCTACCCACTGTCAGAAACCCTAGCAACAAACACTATATACCCACTGTCAGAAGGCATTGAAGTAGATTCCAGAAACAGTAGGTATCAACTGTCAGAAATCATAGCTAGAGACTCTTGGAAACCATGGTTATCCATTGTCAGAAACCCAAGCAACAAATATTTTCATCTGTCCACTGTCAGAAAACCTAGCAACGAACACCATCTACCCACTGTCAGAAAACCTAGCAACGAACACCATCTACCCACTGTCAGAAACCCTAGCAACGAACACTATCTATCCACTGTCAGAAACCCTAGCAACAAACACTATTAACCCACTGTCAGAAACCCTAGCAACGAACACTATATATCCACTGTCAGAAACCCTAGCAACAAACACTATTTACCCACTGTCAGAAACCCTAGCAACGAACACTATCTATCCACTGTCAGAAACCCTACCAATGAATACTATCTATCCACTGTCAGAAACCCTAGCAACAAACACTATTTACCCACGGTCAGAAACCATAGCAACAAACACTATCTATCCACTGTCAGAAACCCTAGCAAATAATACTTTAATCTACCCACTGTCAGAAACCCTACCAATGAATACTATCTATCCACTGTCAGAAACCCTAGCAACAAACACTATTAACCCACTGTCAGAAACCCTAGCAACGAACACTATCTATCCACTGTCAGAAACCCTAGCAAATAATACTTTAATCTATCCACTGTCAGAAACCCTACCAATGAATACTATCTATCCACTGTCAGAAACCCTAGCAACAAACACTATTTACCCACTGTCAGAAACCCTAGCAACAAACACTATTTACTCACTGTCAGAAACCCTAGCAACAAACACTATCTACTCACTGTCAGAAACCCTAGCAACAAACACTATCTACCCACTGTCAGAAACCCTAGCAACAAATACTATCTACCCACTGTCAGAAACCCTAGCAACAAACTCTATTAACCCACTGTCAGAAACCCTAGCAACAAACACTATTAACCCACTGTCAGAAACCCTAGCAACAAACTCTATTAACCCACTGTCAGAAACCCTAGCAACGAACACTATCTACCCACTGTCAGAAACCCTAGCAACAAACACTATCTATCCACTGTCAGAAACCCTAGCAACAAACACTATCTACCCACTGTCAGAAACCCTAGCAACAAACACTGTTAACCCACTGTCAGAAACCCTAGCAACAAACACTATCTACCCACTGTCAGAAACACTAGCAACAAACTCTATCTACCCACTGTCAGAAACCCTAGAAATAGCTTACAACTGTCGGAAATCTTATGTTGTCAGAAATCCTAGCTAAAAGAAACTCCAGGGACGAACTGTCAGAAACTCTTGGTCTTTCTAACCCCATGGTGATTTCTTTATCCTGGGAAGATTGAGCCGTTTGACTTCCATAATATTGACTTTGTAAAATCCAATACTACAGCATTTCTCTACGTAAATGTTAGTTTTAGCAGCTGTACAGATGTTTTTTGCGAAAAGACCGTACCGGATCACTGGTCGCTGTCACATGTCATATCCCCCTAATGGTAGCCATGTCAATACCTCTGTGGAGGTTACTCATCGATGAAACCGAATTCTTCACAAGAGTACGATGAAACCGAATTCTTCACAAGAGTACGAGGTACAGAAACATTACATCAGCTTCATCATACACAAAAACACATGAGCCAACATCATTATCATTGTGCAGGAAAATTCTAAACCTGAGAAGTCGATATCGGCTTACAGTTTCCAACCGTGTACACAGGAATTTTTGTAAATGTCCATGGGCAGGGCATGCCTCGGTACCTTATCTCCGATCTAAAGCATGACACCCCAAGTGGTACACGCATTAAAAACAAATAAAAGCGGCTGCATATGAAATGAGTCGCACCTTTCTCCAATTAGTGTGATGTCAATGGTTTCTCCAACCGTATAATCAGGTCTACAATGGTAGAACAATAAAAGTCAGCTTCAGTGTCAGTCATCTAGGTTTCACGTAGATATATTAAACATCAATGTTTCACGTAGTTTTTCATATAGATAATACATCAATGTTTCACATAGATTAAACATCAATATTTCACATAAATAAAACATCAGTGTTTCATGTAGATAAAACATCAATATTTCACATAGATAAAACGTCAATGTTTCACATAGATTAAACATCAATGTTTCACATAGATAAAACATCAATGTTTCACATAGATAAAACAATTCAATGTTTCACATAGATAAAACGTCAATGTTTCACATAGATTAAACATCAATATTTCACATAAATAAAACATCAATGTTTCATGTAGATAAAACAATTCAATGTTTCACATAGATAAAACGTCAATGTTTCACATAGATTAAACATCAATGTTTCACATAGATAAAACATCAATGTTTCACATAGATAAAACAATTCAATGTTTCACATAGATAAAACGTCAATGTTTCACATAGATTAAACATCAATGTTTCACATAAATAAAACATCAGTGTTTTATCAAATTTTCCGTAAAATTTTAATTTTAGGGTCAAAACAAGTTATCTACACTATTATTCCAGTAATGAAATGAACATGCCATAAAACGAACGGACATGTGACACATATGTGACTACACATAAGATACACATGACACCTTAAGCGAGAGCCACACACGATGGCCTTAACACACAGAAGACAATGGAAGGCCACGTACCTGAGGATGAATTCATCAATCATTTTACGCTACTATCATTATCAAACTAAAATCATTTTATTTGACAATTTGATTCAAAAAAGCCCGTAACATTAATTTTCTGATGACATAATTAAATTCATTAACAGTTAAAAGAAGGAATGTGTTCCAAATAATTAACAGACAGAGATTGGTTAGCGTGACACAATCGTGTGGAGGGTATCAGAGGGGGAGTCTGGACACTCTCTCAGCTTGGCACCAAGGTATGATGGATCCCTCCTATTACTCAACCAATCAGCATCTTCCTTATCACTTGTTCAAATCTGTCGACCATTAATCTCGATATATCTGTGACAGAAGATGAGAAATTCCCCAGTTTCGATCAAAGGCAGTAAGGAAATGCATGTTGTGTTTGGGCCACAATTATCGGCCTTTGTGCCCCCCACCTTTTCTTCTGAAAGACAGAGCCACTTAGCTATTTCTGCCTGACAGTGAGTGATGTCTAAGATGGAACCAGCTAACTAATTCAACTGTCCATCAAAAACCGGTAAGGCTCCAGGAAACGAAGAGATTGCAGAGTATCTGTCCATCACAACTCCAGGACCCCAAAGCCTTTTGACTCGAGCTGTGTCAATTATGATCCAAGCCAGCCATTGAAATATTCCTTACTTCAATAGTACAAAGATACCTATAAAACGCATCTAATAAAAGGTTTCCTCACCAAGAGAATTTGCCCGAAGAACATAATTTTGATTGACTTTAGGTGAACCATAGTGTTTTTGACCTAATGAATGTTTTGGGTGCGAAGCAGATTTTTGACCTTATGAACCTTGGTGCTTAAGATGTTTTTGACATCATGAATGCCGTTGAAGGTAAGAAATTTCCAAATTCATTATAATGATACAACACAGCTCTAAAAGTCTTTGAAAACATATGAAAACACCTCAAACAGTACAGTGAAACCTGATTTTATCGACACTCTTATGGCAGAGTCAATATGTCGGATATGACAGTGTGTCAGTAAAGTCAATATGTCGGATATGACAGTGTGTCAGTAAAGTCAGTGTGTCGGATATGACAGTGTGTCAGTAAAGTCAATGTGTCGGATATGACAGTGTGTCAGTAAAGTCAGTGTGTCGGATATGACAGTGTGTCAGTAAAGTCAATGTGTCGGATATGACAGTGTGTCAGTAAAGTCAATATGCCGGATATGACAGTGTGTCAGTAAAGTCAATATGTCAGATATGACAGTGTGTCCGTAAAGTCAGTGTGTCAGATATGACAGTGTGTCAGTAAAGTCAGTGTGTCGGATATGACAGTGTGTCAGTAAAGTCAATGTGTCAGATATGACAGTGTGTCAGTAAAGTCAGTGTGTCAGATATGACAGTGTGTCAGTAAAGTCAATATGTCGGATATGACAGTGTGTCAGTAAAGTCAATGTGTCAGATATGACAGTGTGTCAGTAAAGTCAGTGTGTCAGATATGACAGTGTGTCAGTAAAGTCAGTGTGTCAGATATGACAGTGTGTCAGTAAAGTCAATATGTCGGATATGACAGTGTGTCAGTAAAGTCAGTGTGTCAGATATGACAGTGTGTCAGATATGACAGTGTGTCAGATATGACAGTGTGTCAGTAAAGTCAATATGTCGGATATGACAGTGTGTCAGTAAAGTCAATGTGTCAGATATGACAGTGTGTCAGTAAAGTCAGTGTGTCAGATATGACAGTGTGTCAGTAAAGTCAGTGTGTCAGATATGACAGTGTGTCAGTAAAGTCAATATGTCGGATATGACAGTGTGTCAGTAAAGTCAGTGTGTCGGATATGACAGTGTGTCAGTAAAGTCAGTGTGCCAGATATGACAGTGTGTCAGTAAAGTCAATATGTCAGATATGACAGTGTGTCAGTAAAGTCAGTGTGTCAGATATGACAGTGTGTCCGTAAAGTCAGTGTGTCAGATATGACAGTGTGTCAGTAAAGTCAATATGTCGGATATGACAGTGTGTCAGTAAAGTCAATATGTCAGATATGACAGTGTGTCAGTAAAGTCAGTGTGTCAGATATGACAGTGTGTCAGTAAAGTCAATATGTCGGATATGACAGTGTGTCAGTAAAGTCAATGTGTCGGATATGACAGTGTGTCGGTAAAGTCAATATGTCGGATATGACAGTGTGTCGGTAAAGTCAATATGTCGGATATGACAGTGTGTCAGTAAAGTCAATATGTCGGATATGACAGTGTGTCAGTAAAGTCAATATGTCGGATATGACAGTGTGTCGGTAAAGTCAGTGTGTCGGATATGACAGTGTGTCAGTAAAGTCAGTGTGTCAGATATGACAGTGTGTCAGTAAAGTCAGTATGTCGGATATGACAGTGTGTCAGTAAAGTCAATATGTCAGATATGACAGTGTGTCAGTACAGTCAGTGTGTCAGATATGACAGTGTGTCAGTAAAGTCAATATGTCGGATATGACAGTGTGTCAGTAAAGTCAGTGTGTCAGATATGACAGTGTGTCAGTAAAGTCAATATGTCGGATATGACAGTGTGTCGGTAAAGTCAGTGGGTCGGATATGACAGTGCGTCAGTTAAGTCAGTGTCGGATATGACAGTGTGTCAGTAAAGTCAATATGTCGGATATGACAGTGTGTCAGTAAAGTCAGTGTGTCGGATATGACAGTGTGTCAGTAAAGTCAATATGTCGGATATGACAGTGTGTCGGTAAAGTCAGTGTGTCGGATATGACAGTGTGTCAGTAAAGTCAATATGTTGGATATGACAGTGTGTCAGTAAAGTCAGTGTGTCAGATATGACAGTGTGTCAGTAAAGTCAATATGTCGGATATGACAGTGTGTCAGTAAAGTCAATATGTCAGATATGACAGTGTGTCAGTAAAGTCAGTGTGTCAGATATGACAGTGTGTCAGTAAAGTCAATATGTCGGATATGACAGTGTGTCAGTAAAGTCAGTGAGTCAGATATGACAGTGTGTCAGTAAAGTCAATATGTCGGATATGACAGTGTGTCAGTAAAGTCAGTGTGTCAGATATGACAGTGTGTCATTAAAGTCAATATGTCGGATATGACAGTGTGTCAGTAAAGTCAGTGTGTCAGATATGACAGTGTGTCATTAAAGTCAATTTGTCGGATATGACAGTGTGTCAGGAAAGTCAGTGTGTCGGATATGACAGTGTGTCAGTAAAGTCAATATGTCGGATATGACAGTGTGTCAGTAAAGTCAGTGTGTCGGATATGACAGTGTGTCGGTAAAGTCAGTGTCTGCCATGACAGTTGGACATATCATCATTCTGGTGGAAATGGTAAGATATATTACAGGATGTTGTTAAAGACAGTGGTCGGTTTCAGTAAATCAGCAAATTCTGGGAAGAATTCAAGAAAAGGACGGGTTTTTTTATCAAAGATGTAGGGAGCTTATTACTGCAAAAACATAATACCTACCATGGCGAACTTCCTGTATGGAATTTTACACTATAAAGTCAATGAACTTTGAAAAGCTTTCAAATGACCCAGATCACATGATTTCAAACATTTACAGGAATTATACAGGATTTAATTGATAACTATCAGAGATACCTAACTAATTGAACTTTCTTTTTATTAGACATGGTGGCACATTTTTTTCTTTTTTTTTTTTTAAATCTGTCAAAACACTATTCATTTTTTTCAAATGTTATAAAGTTACAGTGAGTGTGCTTTAGGTAAAAAGCAAAGTGGAGGAACTCCATTTCTCGGTAATTCACAGATTTGATGTGCCAACACTGTGGGACGGTGTTTATCATTAACGAGAAAAAGGAACCCATGCTCATTCTAGATAGTAGAAGATGGACGGGCTGTAAAATTGTCTGAATGTAAGAAACGAGTGACATTAGGAGATAGAGCGACATGCACAGTATCACAGACCATGCTAATGATTTTTTGTAGAGAGCTTGGAGGTGTTTTCTATACTGAAGCCTGCTAATAGCATCCATTAGAGTCATTCTTCTCAATGTCCACAGAGCCCAAGAGACACTTGGAAGCAGATGTTTAACAGGCCGGGTAAGAGGCTTTCACAGGATTGGCCAGTCTGGTTGGCCCAGGGGCCCTGGACTGTCAAGCTGGCCCTGATTGAGAGCAGTTTTACTTGAATACATGTATTTCTTCCGCAGTGATATATCGTGTTTCTCTTCAAAAAATACAAAACCTTGAAGTTTTTTGCAAAGAAGTGAACAATAGCTGAAAGAAAGGCGATCCTGCCGATAGCAGACGGAATTGGTAATTCCATTCCCTTGCGACCAGTCATGCATTTCAAACTAAATGGAAGTCTCGTCCATATTTCTCGTGTTTTTGCAGCGTCGGAACAGATACATTGGCAAACATGCATTGTCTTTGAGAGTTACGGCTACCCTTGTCACAATAAACTCTATCTGTGTTCCAAATCCACACAGCGAAGTAAATTACGTCTGTCTTTATCTTTCGGAGCTGAAGACTAACCCGCTCTCCATCATCACAGATGTCTAATACAACATTACCTAGTCTCTGTATCTCAGAACTCTTATACAACGTAACATGGTCTCTGTATCTCAGAATTATTATACAACATTACCTGATCTCCGTATCTCAGAACTCTTATACAACATAACCTTGTATCCGTATCTAAGTACTCTAGCTAAAATATACAACATAACCTGGTCTCCTTATCCCAGAACTCTTATAGAACATAACCTAGTCTCTGTATCTCAGAACTCTTATACAACATAACCTGATCTCCTTATCTCAGAACTCTTATACAACATAACCTGGTCTCCGTATCTCAGAACTCTTATACAACATAACCTGGTCTCCATATCTCAGAACTCTTATACAACATAACCTAGTCTCTGTATCTCAGAACTCTTATACAACATAACCTGGTCTCCGTAACTCAGAACTCTTATACAACATAACCTGGTCTCCGTAACTCAGAACTCTTATACAACATAACCTGATCTCCGCGTATCTCAGAACTCTTATACAACATAACCTGATCTCCGTATCTCAGAACTCTTATACAACATAACTTAGTCTCCGTATCTCAGAACTCTTATACAACATAACATGGTCTCTGTATCTCAGAACTCTTATACAACATAACCTAGTCTCTGTATCTCAGAACTCTTATACAACATAACCTTGTCTCCGTATCTCAGAACTCTTATACAACATAACCTGGTCTCCGTATCTCAGAACTCTTATACAACATAACCTGGTCTGCGTATTTCAGAACTCTTATACAACATAACCTGATCTCCGTATCTCAGAACTCTTATACAACATAACCTGATCTCCGTATCTCAGAACTCTTATACAACATGACCTGATCTCCGTATCTCAGAACTCTTATACAACATAACTTAGTCTCCGTATCTCAGAACTCTTATACAACATGACCTGATCTCCGTATCTCAGAACTCTTATACAACATAACTTAGTCTCCGTATCTCAGAACTCTTATACAACATAACCTGATCTCCGTATCTCAGAACTCTTATACAACATAACCTGGTCTCCGTATCTCAGAACTCTTATACAACATAACCTGGTCTCCGTATCTCAGAACTCTTATACAACATAACTTAGTCTCCGTATCTCAGAACTCTTATACAACATAACCTCCGTATCTCAGAACTCTTATACAACATAACCTCGTCTCCGTATCTCAGAACTCTTATACAACATAACTTAGTCTCCGTATCTCAGAATTGGTTTAACCTTTTTAACATCCCTTCCTTTGCATTCTATTTCAAGGACCATTACAGGAACATATTATAACATGCCTTTCGATCACATCAGAGCGATTGTCTTTACTGTTTTAAACTTTATAAAATATGCATTTCCCTGTTTAACCATGAGGTCTGTAGCAAAAAAAAAACTGCTTATTGAGCTAATACAAATCTGTCTGTCTTACTGAAATCATGGTAAGAAAACTTCTAAAACAGTAGGTGTCGTTAAGGAAATCAATGCAGAAGAGAAACAGGAACACAATCAAATTATGTAGAAGAGTGAAGCTTGATTTAAAACTTAATTCATAGTGTTTCTCCAATCCAATAGAGGAAGAGAAATCTTATTTAAGACTGTGGATTGGTGCCAAAGATCCTGGCTAGGTCAGGTTTATACCAACCTTTGACAGGGACATCCATCAGGGTACTAAATGGTGTTACATAATTATACAGCTGGGAGGGCTATGCAACAACAACCAATACACACAGCAGACTCTGTGTAGCTGCCATCCAAAATATCTCAACTTCAGTTTCAGGTCTAGTCTAATACTATTCCAGGAATCACAGTACTGGGTACTTTGTGTCATTTTCTCCTTCGGTGAATCACAGAAGACAGAACACTGTAGTGGTGCATTACGTAGTTCCAGGACTCTTGCATCATTCAAAAATTAGACGGTCCTCAAAAGAAACAGTTATTGACCTCAAAGGAAAAGGTTATTGACCTCAAATTAGCAAAAGCTAAACTAAGATAGGATTAAAGTTTATCCATTAACAAGAATTGTGAAACAAAAATAAAAAAAGTTTTGGGCAAGACGGAGGCATGATGAGCTCAAGGGGATCACTGATGGAGAAAGACTGAGTACCTGAAAAAACACATTCGAACAACACAATCAATGCAATACATGCCCCTTTTGGCCCCTGCTAAAAATAGTAACAGTGACCTTGACCTTGACCCTGAAACTAATTTTTTTTGGTCCTTTGTCATTGTGTGAAGATTGATCAAAATCCCTCAAGGAATGAAGCCGCTAGGGTGTAATTTTGACGTTATGTCCGTACATACATACGAGATTGACGGAGGGGAAACCTATGGAGAGAAAACCATTTTCATTGACAGGGGAGTAAAAACAAAGATAATGTAATAGTATTGACAGGACACAGTGTATACAGCCGTAGCTGTCTCTCCTTACAGATCATATGATGGCTGAGAATGACCAATGACAGGAAATGTGTCACATGTTTCAGTCTACTATATAGTCGGAGTCGCAGACAACGGGACGGAACCTCACCAAGGGGTGATACATGATGACCGATGATGACCAGTATTGACCAGTGAAGACCAGTGAGATGATGGGTCAGTTACTAGAAATGTTCAGGATGTGGTTGCAATGGTTTTTAAAGACCAAATGCTTCACAGTACCATCCTACACATGACCACAGTCAACCCTACACACGACCTACACACGACCACAGTCAACCCTACACACGACCACAGTCAACCCTACACACGACCACAGTTGACCCCATAACAATGGCTACATTTGACCCCACACATGACCAGTTGACCCTACACACAACAACAGTCAACTCTTAAAACACATGACCATAGTTGACCCTACACATGATCGCAGTTGACACCACACTTGACCAGTTGACCCTACACATGACCACAGTCAACCCTTCACACTACCACAGTGGACCCTTCACACAACCATAGTTGACTCTACACAGTACCATAGTTGACTCTACACAGTACCATAGTTGACCCTACACATGACCACATTTGACCCTACACATGACCACAGTTGACCCTACACACAACCACATGCAGTTGACTCTACACAGTACCACAGTTGACTCTACACAGTACCATAGTTGACCCTACATATGACCACAGTTGACCCTATATATGACCACAGTTGACCCTTCACACGACCTCAGTTGACCCTACACACGACCAGTCGACCCTACACACGACCACAGTTGACCCTACACACGACCACAGTTGACCCTTCACACGACCTCAGTTGACCCTACACATGACCACAGTCGACCCTACACATGACCAGTCGACACTACACACGACCACAGTTGACCCTACACACGACCACAGTTGACCTTTCACACGACCACAGTTGACCCTTCACACGACCTCAGTTGACCCTACACATGACCCCAGTTGACCCTACACACGACCCCAGTTGACCCTACATATGACCACAGTCGACCCTACATATGACCACAGTCGACCCTACACATGACCCCAGTTGACCCCACACATGACCAGTTGACCCTACACATGACCACAGTTGATCCTACACACAACCACGGAGACCCTAAATACGACCACATTTGACCCTACAAACAATCACATTTGACCCTACACACGACCACAGTCGACCCAGCCAGCTAGTGCAGTTGACCCTATACACATGGCTACATTTGAACCTACACATGACCACATTTGACCACACAAATGACCAAAGTTGTCTGCTGTTAAGCCATATACCCAATGATACAGACATCATACAGCTTTTTTATCCCCAGCCTGGAGGTAATGTGACATTATAGGTACATAACCAGCCTACCATTATCTATGCTAGACATATCTTCATGGGTCTGACCTGGTACGTCCGGAATCCCTAGGGATCCATTATCTACTGTATCTGCCTGGTCAGTGATGTGAGAGGGATACTGAGGAATTGATTAGAGACTAGACTCAAATCTCTGGAGAGTTGAGACACAGTGATACATTTCTATAGCAACCCACATCAGATCGCAAAACGGTCTTACATCATTCTCCACTACACTCACATCTCGTTGGCCCATTGGCACAAAAATTTGATTTCTGTCGAATCGCTATGACATAATGGAGAGTTAGATGTGTCACTGTTTCGCAGGCAAAACCTTAACCCAATATACAAGTCAGCGTGAAATTGCCACGAACCAGTTTGGTGACTGACACTTCGTCTTCAGGGAGAGAAATTCCAAAAGAAACGGATAATACTTCACTGGTACAGTGTACTTAATGCCCCTATACATAGGACATTTTTTGTCTGCGTGAAATGTCCAGTGGGAGTCATTCTCCAGGTAATGACGACTACTACATAAGACAACAGATAAAACTTTAAGACAGACGACAAAAGACCCGCCATTAATGAAAAGTCACATTGATTAGAGTACATTTTTTACCAATAACATGTCGACTCTCACAATAACCAGAGCTTCTTTAAAAGAACATCGAACATTATTGTATGTTTTTATGCCATTAAAGTATACTAGTACAGTGCATTACAGAAGTTCGATTTGCCTAATTACCCCCGCGAACAGTACAAGTTCTGATTTAACGATGTTCCAAATTATCCTGGAGGTCGTAAATGATGCTACAGAAAAGAGAGGTTATAGGTTCGCATACACCATAATACACCCAGGCCTAATTCTAAATTGTCTAATTTCTACCAATCACTTTTTATTATCAGAGGCCAGGAAATGGCAGCCATTAGTCCAATTGAAAAAGAAATTTTCAACAAGTTCATGGTGACATAATCTACTTGCTACTTAGGGGCCATGATAGCAAATTCAGTTAGAACACTGGCCACGTAACCTCAGGTAAAGGTCTGAGGTTCGTGGTACGATGGTCCGTAGCCAGTTTTTGTTTCTTGAGAAGCTGAAAAAAAGGCTAGTCTATACTGTCCTTGGGATCTTAGGCGAGAGACTTTACCCAAATTGCTTTGGATGCATGGTATGCGACAGGCCTCCCGTATGTTGTTCGATGAGGTAGCCACCAGCTACTACAAGGAGAACTCCGCCTCAAAATTACCCTGGCTGTTCACAGGGAGATAAACCCAACAAACAAACAAGATTATATATACTGAATGTGAGAGAACTTTCCACCAATCAAAAATTGTACAATGTGTGATTCAGCCAATCAGAAATTGTACATAATGTAATTTAAGCCAATCAGAGATCTCCTTGGTTTCCATGGTGACAAACCATGTTTATCCAGCAATAACCCCATTGCTTAGTAATATCTATTACAGTTTGGTTTTGTTTTTGTTTAACATCCTATTAACAACCAGGGTCATTTAAGGATGTGCCAGGTTTTGGATGTGGAGGAAAGCCAGAGTACCTGGAGAAAAACCACCGGCCTACGGTCAGTAACTGGCAACTGCCCCACATAGTTTTCGAACTCGCAACCCAGAGGTAGAGGGCTAGTGATAAAGTGTCGGGACACCTTAACCACTCGCCACCGCAGCAACGATCTATTACAGATTAGGGCAAATGCCACCTAATGTCCTGTAATAACCCACCCCAACACTCAGCCAAGTCTATTTGTTGGCTCCTGAGGTTATCATTACTGGTACCAAAAACAAGTAATACTATACAATTATCTTATATTAACAAATATACAAAAACAGTTTTCTTACAAAAAAAAAAAAAAAAATCCCCAAAAAAACGGTAAAAATCTCCATGACATATGTACACCAGATAGTGAAGAAATCTGAATAAGAAAAGGAGAAAAAAATAGAAGGAAAATAACAATGTCCCTGAATTCATTTGACCGATATACCACAATTTGGTAGCCTGCTGATGCTATAGGAAATAATTAAAAGCCACAGGGATCACTTCTGACAAAAAGGATTATCAGCATCTTCCATTAATATTGAGCATATATCTCCCTAGTAAATATGTCCGACATACTTTCTAATTTCTACGATATGCTAAGAACAATGTATTTTTTGTTGAGTTTATGACTTTATTACGATTATAAGTACATGTATATCGAGTCATGTTTTGGGGATTAAGAGCGAGATGCTTGCAAAGATAGCGAAAGAGAGTCAGTCTGTTTCAGAAATTAGGGCAAGAGTTTTAAACATTTTGATTAATGTAGGAATTTAAATTAAGATTCTAATGGAGTTAACACTACATCTTGTGTGTATCTTTCCCTTGAAGTCTTTTCGCAAATCTCCTCCCTCAATCACGGTACTGACAAGTTGTCAAAGTCGACACTGTCTGCCTGGCGACCTCTACACATATCATCGACCTTCTCTATCATATAAATGTGTGCGATGCTATGAGAGTCGGATCCAGTCAGAAATCTGCACCTTCAGTGTTAGGGGATACTAATTGGATCCCTGCAGACATTCTGATTGGTTAACACTTGTTGCCTTATGAGTCATGTGACATTTGACCTGTGGCGGGACACTCCAGTCAAACCGTAGCCAATTCAATTAAACTCCATTGGTAGAAAACAGGAAAACGGATGAAAACATTAAACATTAGCTATTTCTTTTTAAGTCACATTGCCAGTTTTTTTTAAAATATAATTTCACTGTCATGATTTCTATATTTCATAATTTTTTATACATGAATTGTTGAAAACAAGACTCCAGGGTTGCAGAATAACATGATATATAGCCAACACATTCAAATTAATCATTTCACAACAATGGATTTATATCAAAAGAGGTTATATAAGATGTGTCTTCTGTAAAGTCATTCATCAAAATATAATATATATGGCTCACTTAAAACTTCGCACATAATTCGATTATATCTGATTTAACAGAAATGTCAATGGAAACCTCAAATTTCATCCCCCTCTGAATTAACAAATACATCAATATTACCGACATTTTTTGTGAATATCTCAATGGCCACCATATGCCTTACCAACAATTTTTTTATTCAAATATTGATAACTCGTTGCTTTTTGAAGGTAAATTCTTATCTTGTACGGAGGTGTTTTAGACAGATGTAGTTGTTCAACCTTGACAAGAGGAAGTCCATGGCGACGGAAAGAGATTGAAACGATGCTGCCGTGAAGATATCAGAAAAGCTGAGCTAGTTCTTTGATACACAGAAAATCCCCGGCGTCAGTTCAAAGCAATCATTTTAGACTTTTAGCTCAAAATGTGCCAATTTGTTAAAAAAAATATCATTTAAGACAAAGTTTAATGAAAATATACAATGGTTTGGTTCAAAGCAATCTTTGATTTTTAAGCTCTAAATGCGCCAATTTGTTACAAAAAATCACTTACACAAAATTTAATGAAAATATACAATGGCGTAGGTAATTGTATCTTCATTCAAGCCATTTACAAATAAAGTGTGTTTTTGATCTAGTCAAAGAGCTTCACAAACTTTAATCAAGATGAAAAGAACAAGATGCCATAGAAAACTCTTTGTGAAATACTGAGGTGTTCATTAGCAAAGTGTCGGCTGCTCAGCTCCACGTGGAGATCTTAATGAAACCGCTTTTTTAATAGTTAACTTATCTTTAATAGAAGTATAACGATATTTTCATTTTTAGAGTGAAATTTCAGATTACATTTCCTGGAATTTTCCTTTCTGAAACACAATGAACACGCTTTGAACTGTATTGTAAAAATAGAGTTTTAATTTCTCAGACAATATTAGCTTTACAACTCCAGCAGGGTACTGAGACAAACTCCTTTTCGTTGACATGTTAATACGTACAATATAATTTTTCTGGTTTCTTGTAAATGTATGTAAATATGTATTTTGCTTGATGAGTCAAGTTTAGCCTGGAGAGGTTATATGAAGCGGTTGAGTCACCTTAAAAGCCATAATCCACACCTACGACAAGCAGGCGACAGATTTGTATCTTCATCAGAGGGCTGGTACAGTCCGTACAAAAACACACAGTCTGACAGATAAATCAATTTTCTTTTTACATTCCAGTAAAAAAAAATTGTATTCCTAACAGAACAACCCTTTAAAGCATGTTTAAAAATAATTTCACCCATCATTCAAATTTTAACCTTGACTTTCAAATACTTCCATCCATAACATATTTTGAAAATCATTCATCATTCTAAAAATGTTTTTGTGCAATCATAATACAAAGATAAAATTGACATATTCCATACTGCTTCGGCTTATTTAATCCATGATAGAGGGGTCTTAGTTATGTAAATTTTATGCATATTTTCTCTCCCTTAAATTAAATGCAGAAATCATAAACTGCAACATCTGTATAACGCTCACAACATCAATGTATTATAAAAAGGAAAAGCAAGCTAAGAAACCGCACAAATATAATGAAAGTATGTTCTTATATTCTCAGGGAAAGTTATTTAAGAGAGACATTTTTAGAGAAAACTATTTCTAATTAGAGAAAGTCATTCTCAGAGAAAATTACTTCTAATACAGGAAATCCTTCTCAGTGAGTTCATTTCTTTAAAGTGAGAATAATTAGAGTATCAGTGAGTTCATTTCTTTAAAGTGAGAATAATTAATATCTTTCTCTGTGAAATTCATTTCTAACAGATGGAACCCTTTTCAGTGATTTCATTTCTAATAGAGAAAATCATGCATTCTTAATTAGTGAAAATCATTTCTAATTAGAGAAAATCATTCAGTGAAATTTTTTTCTAATAGATAAAATTGTTCTCAGAGAAAATTATTCTCAGTGAAAATCGTTTCTAATAGAGAAAAATTGTTCGCAGAGAAAATTATTTCTAACGAAGAAAATCATTCTCAGTGAAAATCGTTTCTAATAGAGAAAAATTGTTCTCAGAGAAAATTATTTCTAATGAAGAAAATCAAAAATAAAACGTAACAACTTTTCAAACAAATTCTCAACATTTATTGAATTTTGTCTTTGAAAGTTCGGAGAGAATTACGCTTACGTATATAACAAACATGACAGCTATGGACATTAACTCTAAGCCAAGTGAATACATTGGATATTAATGTTCTCTGAAACGGGCATCTGAGGAAAATTTATTGCCCATTTCATACGTGTAGTTCATATAAAAGATAGGTAGTTGCAGATGTTCTGCACTCGAAAAAGATCATATGTTTAGTACGACTCACAGTCTAGTTGTTAAATCTTTTGTTTATCTTAAACCTAATCTTGTGTATTACTTATACACAAATATATGACATCATCAAGGGATTTGTTTCATTTCTGCACATTGCAACATTTTAATTTTAGTGTGTTAGCAGAGCTTGAAAGTCTTTGCCAACTATTACCTCACAAGAAAGCAGTGTTATATGACTGCAGTTTGGTCCAGTTCTTTCAAAAACAAACAATTATAGCCCAACTGGGCAAATCCTTTTAACATGATGATTAATGAAAGTGATCTGTATAATGCTCATTTTTTTTCATAATGCTGACACAATTCTTGGCAATGGCCCTATCCATGATGCTAAAATCCCCATTGTAATCTTACAATTCTGATAAAAAATTTTTTTTACTAAAATTTCATTCCAGAATTTAAACAGCATTATCTCAGATTAATTTATTTGGGTATACCATACATGCTTTTTCTTATTAACAAATTATGCTGTTTTGCTTTCAGTTGCAGATTTTATTTTTTTTTCTGATAAACAATTTTTTTTTTTAAAGGCCACAGTAGTCGATTTCCTCACAATAAAAGTATACTCATAAAAGTCATTCATCAAGCTCTTGGCCGAAATTCAAACTTCCTACGAAGGTTTTAGAAGAGCAATGCGAAAACCGGTGACCCGATCTCACCTTCCGACCACACAAGGTCCACCCTCCTTCATCACGAGACCTCGGAGACCTCAGACAAGGTTTGGCACATGACTGTGTGCTATTGTCACAGAAAGATTGACTCATACTTGTAAACACCATCAAATCCCAGGTCTTCCTCAACAATATCAAGTTCTGAGCTTTTTGAGAGCTCAGTGAATTTTTGTAACTTCATCCACATGGCCGGATTTACTGCTGACTCCAGGCAAATTTTAGTTTGTACATTTTACTAATTCAGCAACATTTTCTATTTTTCATGAAGATAAATGTTCACTGTACACGTCAACTGTGAAATTATTTTAGGTCTTAAGAAATCTTTTTTTCTTGGTTGTCAAGAGAAATGAGAAATCTATATAACCCATAATTTTGATAAACTGTATTTCTATGAACAGGTGACACCTGTATATATCTAACAATGCATTAAAAATAGATACATTCTAAATCACGAAACAATATATTATTTACATTGCGCCAGCCATCTATCAAAATTGACCTTACCTGTTATCAAATATTTATCAACAAAATAAAACCAGACATGTTATAAAAATGCTAAGTTATCAGGTGAAGATGGCGATGATCAGAGGACAAGGATGATGATGACAACGACGACGACGATGACGATGATGATGATGATGTTTGAAAAAATATTTTCATGAGAAATGTTATCTGTGCATTGTGTGTTAAAATTGTATTGAAATCTTGAAAATATTTTGAAAAATGAAAATATCTCATAAAAAATAAATTAAAAAAAAATGGCAATGGCTCAAGATAACATTATCACCTTAATTATTTGTATTTAACTTTTATAATGATTTTCTGAAAGCTCTTCCAGGATGTAAACATACACAAAAAACAGATATAATCTTGACAAAAAAACCCAAGGCTATTAAAAACTATCTCTGAAATGTCAATATCAATAATTAAATGGTTGACAGATTAAATTTATTGTCAACAAGAAGGCAATTTGTATGACAGACAAATCAGTTTCAGTGAAAAGAAGCCCTGCAGGCTGTTGTTACAATCGGCATCAACGACCTTGAAACATCGTGAAATTGATTCTTAATGATGTTACAAATAATTGCCTATTACCCTCCAAAACAATCGATATAATTCTACAAAAATCTCAAATCCACGCCAGAGTGACCCAAATATCTGAAATGCACTTAAATTTAACCCCAAATCATCTTTGCTTTAGATTGATTTTACTTACATGAATTAAAATTGAATATATTTCACTGTTTTGAAATATGCATAATATAAAATCATTATTCTGTCAGAAATGTCTATTTAACTGTCATTTAACCAGGTTCATTGGCAGAAAAATGAACATTTGACAGTATATAAATATGATATACTGTCACACATCCGAACCACACTTAGTAACCTATACTTTTTTGACATAATTAAAAATATTGAAAAACAATTTGTAAATTTTCTATCTGAGTAGCTCAAGCTCAAATACAGAACTCTCACAACTGTTGTGTCGGAATCAATGATTCACCAGGACCTTTAAATCAGTATTAGCAGATCAGAGCAAGCTGAAATCATCACTTGTAAACGAATTGATCTTAGTGTCACATCAAGTTAACCTTTATCTCTGCGAACATTCATCACTTTTGAATCATTCTCCACATATCTTGACCTTGGGGAGAAAGCAATCTTTAAAATCGATATAAGCTGATGATGATGTACAGCAAAGTTTTTTGAGTGAATTGAAGCAGTAAAACTTTATGATGTAGTCAAGATTATGCGTTAAATCGGGGAACGATACAAATCTCTCATCACACACAACTACACGACTAGACTGTAAGGCTTTCTGTTGGCCAATAAGGACCTTATTCATTGACAGTAATAATGTTTTTCAAATTAAGTTATTCAAATACGGTGTATGCGGCAGTGTTTTTTTTAATTTATTTTATAATCTTATACTTCATCCAAATCTGACAATCTGTCTAATAACATATTTTTTAATTCATTCAATGGCATATTTCCCTCAAATCTGACGATCTGTTTAATATCATATTTAAAAATATATAATCGTATATATCTTTATGATCTGACAATCTCTCTAATAGCATAAGCTTTGGTAATGTTATGTAATGTTAAACCACGGCATAAAGAATTTTTTTTTTGTAACTGATCCATGTATGTGTGTATATATATATACATGTTAGGTCATATGTAGATGTTTGATAAATCGTAACCAGACTTGTGGTACATGAATTGAAGATCTTTGCCTCAAATAAGGTCCAGCCCCAGATGGCTGATTTGGGGATATGTGTAACTTTCAAGGCTGTGGTACCTTAAATTGTAACTATCAAAATATCTTTACAAGTCAGGTACATAGGGGTCAGGGGTCAGGGGTCAAAGCCGATCCCTTCTGGGTTGATCAGGTCACCATCAGTACTAAATGATCAGGGGTGACCCCTCCCAACTCTGAACCAATCAAACACCAGAATCACATCATAATCAAACTCCCAATAACACCTCAGGTGTCCCCTATCGGCACGGCACCTTCACAGTTACCGGGCATATCTATATTCGTAATTACGCCTCACGTGAACGTGTCCCCTATCGACACGGCACCTTCACAGCTACCGGGGCCTATCTATACTGGAAATTACGCCTCACATGTCCCCTATCGACACAGCAACTTCACACTGAGTTTCACCTATCTAACCCATTCTATCTTTTTATTTGCAACATGCACAGCTGTTAAAGGTTAAAGGTCGTACACATCATGACCTACGAAGATCAGATGTTTAAAAGATACTGACTGAAGGACACCCAGGGTTTTCAATCTGCCGAAAATTTTTTTTTTTTACTGAGTTCTTCTTCACAAGAAGCAGATGTCTACAAATATTTCATTAGCTTTTTCCTCGTAAAAAATAAACATCTCTCTATTGGCCATAGGGACCCTCTCTACTGGGGAGTCAACCTGTAACGTTAGATAAAACTGATAACTTCTATAAAGCTAAAAGCCACCGCCTAATTAGTAAATTGCCCTTCCATCAGTCCCTATTACCGATTACGATGTCCCAATGTACAGATTACAGTGCCCCCTGGTGAACAAGTGATGGAGAAAACTCCTGAGGAGCAAACAGTCAAAAAATGATTCTCTAGTCTGAGTTCCTCCTGAGGAGTCAACAATGAAATACTGACTCTGTGGTCCGAGGAGTTAACACTAAAATACTGACTCTGTGGTCTGAGGAGTAAACAATGAAATACTGACTCTGTGGTCTGAGGAGTTAACACTAAAATACTGACTCTGTGGTCTGAGGAGTTAACACTAAAATACTGACTCTGTGGTCTGAGGAGTTAACACTAAAATACTGACTCTGTGGTCTGAGGAGTTAACACTAAAATACTGACTCTGTGGTCTGAGGAGTAAACACTAAAATACTGACTCTGTGGTCTGAGGAGTTAACACTAAAATACTGACTCTGTGGTCTGAGGAGTTAACACTAAAATACTGACTCTGTGGTCTGAGGAGTTAACACTAAAATACTGACTCTGTGGTCTGAGGAGTTAACACTAAAATACTGACTCTGTGGTCTGAGGAGTTAACACTAAAATACTGACTCTGTGGTCCGAGGAGTAAACAATGAAATACTGACTCTGTGGTCTGAGGAGTTAACACTAAAATACTGACTCTGTGGTCTGAGGAGTAAACAATGAAATACTGACTCTGTGGTCTGAGGAGTTAACACTAAAATACTGACTCTGTGGTCTGAGGAGTAACACTGAAATACTGACTCTGTGGTCTGAGGAGTAACAATGAAATACTGACTCTGTGGTCTGAGGAGTTAACACTAAATACTGACTCTGTGGTCTGAGGAGTTAAACACTAAATACTGACTCTGTGGTCTGAGGAGTTAACACTATAAATACTGACTCTGTGGTCTGAGGAGTTAACACTAAAATACTGACTCTGTGGTCTGAGGAGTTAACACTAAAATACTGACTCTGTGGTCTGAGGAGTTAACACTAAAATACTGACTCTGTGGTCTGAGGAGTTAACACTAAAATACTGACTCTGTGGTCTGAGGAGTTAACACTAAAATACTGACTCTGTGGTCTGAGGAGTTAACACTAAAATACTGACTCTGTGGTCTGAGGAGTTAACACTAAAATACTGACTCTGTGGTCTGAGGAGTAAACAATGAAATACTGACTCTGTGGTCTGAGGAGTTAACACTAAAATACTGACTCTGTGGTCTGAGGAGTTAACACTAAAATACTGACTCTGTGGTCTGAGGAGTAAACAATGAAATACTGACTCTGTGGTCTGAGGGGTAAACAATGAAATACTGACTCTGTGGTCTGAGGAGTTAACACTATAAATACTGACTCTGTGGTCTGAGGAGTTAACACTAAAATACTGACTCTGTGGTCTGAGGAGTTAACTCTAAAATACTGACTCTGTGGTCTGAGGAGTTAACACTATAAATACTGACTCTGTGGTCTGAGGGGTTAACACTAAAATACTGACTCTGTGGTCTGAGGAGTTAACACTAAAATACTGACTCTGTGGTCTGAGGGGTTAACACTAAAATACTGACTCTGTGGTCTGAGGAGTAAACACTAAAATACTGACTCTGTGGTCTGAGGAGTAAACAATGAAATACTGACTCTGTGGTCTGAGGAGTTAACACTAAAATACTGACTCTGTGGTCTGAGGAGTTAACACTAAAATACTGACTCTGTGGTCTGAGGAGTAAACAATGAAATACTGACTCTGTGGTCTGAGGAGTTAACACTAAAATACTGACTCTGTGGTCTGAGGAGTTAACACTAAAATACTGACTCTGTGGTCTGAGGAGTTAACACTAAAATACTGACTCTGTGGTCTGAGGAGTTAACACTAAAATACTGACTCTGTGGTCTGAGGAGTTAACACTAAAATACTGACTCTGTGGTCCGAGGAGTAAACAATGAAATACTGACTCTGTGGTCTGAGGAGTTAACACTAAAATACTGACTCTGTGGTCTGAGGAGTAAACAATGAAATACTGACTCTGTGGTCTGAGGAGTTAACACTAAAATACTGACTCTGTGGTCTGAGGAGTTAACACTAAAATACTGACTCTGTGGTCTGAGGAGTAAACAACGAAATACTGACTCTGTGGTCTGAGGAGTTAACACTAAAATACTGACTCTGTGGTCTGAGGAGTTAACACTAAAATACTGACTCTGTGGTCTGAGGAGTTAACACTAAAATACTGACTCTGTGGTCTGAGGAGTTAACACTAAAATACTGACTCTGTGGTCTGAGGAGTTAACACTAAAATACTGACTCTGTGGTCTGAGGAGTTAACACTAAAATACTGACTCTGTGGTCTGAGGAGTTAACACTAAAATACTGACTCTGTGGTCTGAGTTCCTAGGTCTTATCCGATCTCTTAGGTCCGGTCTGCATGGTCTCCTTGTTAAACTTGCTTCCAGTTACATCAATATACTCATTAGCTTTAGGAAATTACTTCAATTAAAATTCACAATTGAAACATATAACAGAACTTTAAGGAAAGTTCCTTAGATTTTTTTCCCTTGAATCCAAAAATGCTTTTCTATGGAATATTTTAGGTTAATGAATTTTTTTTTATGAAATTGTGACTGGGTCCATTTTGCTGGGAGTTAATTTTACTTCCAGCCTTTATCTTGCATATGGAAAATATTTCTTTACTACTTAAGTAATATCAAGCAGGACTCACACAAAATCTGCATCAAAAATAACTTGACCAAGATTCTTTGACTAGACACAGGAGACCAAAAAAGCTTGACCAAGACTCTTTGACCGGGCACTGGAGTCCAAAACAGCTTGACCTAGATTCTTTGACCAGGCACTGGAGTCCAAAACAGCTTGACCTAGATTCTTTGACCAGGCACTGAAGACCAAAACAACTTGACCAAGACTCTTTTACCAGGCACCGGAAACTAAAACAGTTGACCAACACAACAGAACATATTTTAGTGTATGCCATTCTAAAGAATCAGTATCTTACCAATTTTCACCACACAATGCCCTGAAGGATTCGGGGTTCATCATACCATGACCCTTTAAGGATCCAAGTTCATCATACCATGAACTTCAAGGAAATTTTACCATCTGTTGATGGCCTCCATGTCAAACAACCCTACAGAGGTCATTCCAGTATGTTTTGCAGGTGTTTCAAACCACAAATTTCTGTCCCAGCACAAAAAGTTAAAGCGAGCCACTAAATCCTTAAGATGTTACAATGTACTACACACACATGTATTACAATTTACTGTCATCCCCTATTATTTTCAAGCCAGATACTTGTTGTCCAAAAAAAAATAATTCAAAAATGTATTTTTATCAGTGTCAAACTTACACAATTTATTTTTAATGAAAAACATTGCTATTTCCAAAGTTAAATTAGATATTCCCTCGGGCATTTAGTTCCATGATAGCAAATTTCCCTTAATTGAACATTCCCCTTTGAAACTCTGTAAAGTGGCAATTGATTAAATTGAAAATTAACACCAGTTAGATAGGCCCTCATCAGGGATTTGGGGAGCTTTCATGATCAATTATCTCAATCAATTCTATTCTGAGATATCATCAAAATGATCATGTACCCATATAAGTATTACCAAAATTACTAGCCATCAATGCACCCATATATCATGCTATATGAGTTTTATAGTGTAAATTCTGACTCATTGAACATGCCTCCCCCCTCCCCCCCTCTCCTCCTCCCCCCTCCTCTTCCTCCTTCCCTCTCCTCCTCCCCCTCCTCCTTCCCTCTCCTCCCACTCCTCCTTCCCTCTCCTCCTCCTCTCCTTCCCTCCCCTCTCCTCCTCCTCCCCCTCTCTCCTCCTCCTCCCTTTCCTCCTCCTCCCCCTCCCCCTCTCTATCAATTCTGATTACTTGTTGTGTTTGAAAGCCAAACAATGGTGTAACATGTTAACATATCAGGCTCTCCAGGAGTGGCTGATTGAGTTTTGATCCAGTTGCTGTTCCCCATCCACCTACAACATACACAGTTAAGGTGCCAGTCATAATATCAAAAGCCTGAGCCAATCCCATGATTCTAATGTCCCTCTGATATATCTTCCATTGAATTTATAACAATCTGTATAAAATACAAATAGACCAATTCTATTCTTCCTGTAGGCATGACTTTGTTCCCAAAATAAATTTAATGTTTTCTCTTTGAATAAACATATCCATGCCTAGATACACTTTCAAAAAAATTCAGAAATTTTGAAAAAAAAAAATGTATTTTTTTTAAAACCTTGAGAGTTGCTGATATCATTTTATTTTCTTGATTCAATAAGTCAGTTGGGCTAAAACCATAACATTCATGATATTTATGTAAATACTAATTAGTTTTGATATTGATGTAAATACTACACTGTATATTAGTTTTCAATCACAATAGGAGGAGGTATTTATTGCAGTGGGTGGGCTTATTATCAGGAATTGGCTTATTATCAGGAATTGGCTTATTACCTGTCCTAGAAGGACAAAACATCTGTATGATGTCTCTAACATCACAGACAAGTCCTAGAAGGACCAAACATCTGTATGATGTCTCTAACATCACTGACAAGTCCTAGAAGGACCAAACATCTGTATGATGTCCCTAACATCACTGACGAGTCCTAGAAGGACGAAACAGCTGTATGATGTCACTAACATCACAGACAAGTCCTAGAAGGACCAAACATCTGTATGATGTCTCTAACATCACTGACAAGTCCTAGAAGGACCAAACATCTGTATGATGTCCCTAACATCACTGACGAGTCCTAGAAGGACGAAACAGCTGTATGATGTCACTAACATCACAGACAAGTCCTACAAGGGCAAAACAGCAGTATGATGTCCCTAACATTACTGACGAGTCCTAGAAGGACGAAACAGCTGTATGATGTCACTAACATCACAGACAAGTCCTACAAGGGCAAAACAGCAGTATGATGTCCCTAGCATCACTGACAGTCCTAGAAGGACGAAACAGCTGTATGATGTCCTTAACATCACAGACAAGTCCTACAAGGACAAAACAGTTGTATGATGTCCTTAACATCACAGACAAGTCCTAGAAGGACAAAACAGTTGTATGATGTCCCTAGCATCACTGACAAGTCCTAGAAGGACAAAACAGTTGTATGATGTCCCTAGCATCACTGACAAGTCCTAGAAGGACAAAACAGCTGTATGATGTCCCTAACATCACTGAGGAGACATAGAAGGACAAAACAGCTGTATGATGTCCCTAGCATCACTGACAAGTCCTAGAAGGACAAAACAGTTGTATGATGTCTCTAACATCACAGACGAGTCCTAGAAGGACAAAACAGTTGTATGATGTCTCTAACATCACAGACGAGTCATAGAAGGACAAAACAGCTATATGATGTCCCTAACATCACAGACAAGTCCTAGAAGGACAAAACAGCTGTATGATGTCCCTAACATCAGTGACGAGTCCTACAAGGACGAAACAGCTGTATGATGTCCTTAACATCACTGACGAGTCCTAGAAGGACGAAACAGCTGTATGATGTCCCTAACATCAGTGACGAGTCCTACAAGGACGAAACAGCTGTATGATGTCCCTAACATCACTGAGGAGACATAGAAGGACAAAACAGCTATATAATGTCCTTAACATCACAGACAAGTCCTAGAAGGATCATTGTGTCATCATTCTAGGGCTTGTTATGAATTTAGGAATAGATACAGTAAATTATGAATATGATATATATACATGTAACTGACATCATAAAGTTGAGTCCTACTTTTTTCTAAATTCATATTTAAATGTATTATTTATTCCTCACAGATCCTCTGTGTGTCTTTTGTACATAAACCTGCACTGTGAAAAAGATGGCAGCGTGCATGCATAGAATTTTAGTGTGATATGCATAAGCCAACAGGAACAAGCTATTGTGTCGCATTAATCTTTACCATAAACTCACTTAATATTTCTCAAAAAAGCATTTATATCTTGAAAGACTTATACATAACAAGCTGACTTTTTGATTGAATCCATTTTATTTTTGGTATTCAGACATTTTTATTATGTGCAGTAAACACATCTACAAAGAAATCTTTGATCTATCTTGACAGGAAACTGCAAATACTTAACCTCTAGTCGAGATCCTTTCAAAGTGTTGATTACATCTCCATGACGGCTTTGACACGCATAGATCTGACATGTAAAATTCTGTCTTTTACAGCAATACAGCAAAATCATTTGCATTCCTGTCCATTACTGTCAATACCAAATATATCCTGTTGTTAGTCATAACCGCTTTATTAGCCATTCAAGAGATTTGAAAACCATCTTTCATGGTATGACTTCAGCTGCGATGCAATATAAAACCGATATTAACACATTCATGAGATCTACTGAGGTTTTTGTAATTTGCATTCAATGTTTCCTAGCTGTCTTAGAAAACCTAACTCATGCATAGTTTCAAAATACATATGTTCTCAATTCAGTGATAAAAATGACTTTTGACATCAAGAGTTGTTTTTCGATACATGAGAGTGAAAAACATTTTTGTTTCGAAAACATTGAGCTACAAAATAAAATTTTGAAAAAAAAAAATTAGAAATACAAATTTCCTAATTTTTAAACAATGAAATATGGCATCATAAAAAACAAAGAGATGCAGTGGGGTTCTGATGGATCAAAAACATTAGGCTGGAATTGTGATGCATGTTTTAGTTGGATCCTGAGGATGATAAATGCAATATGGAAATGTGAAAGCTTATGATAGAGTGGGATAGTGGGGGATAAAAGAGTGGGATCCTAACTAACAATGGAGTGGGATTGTGAAAGATGAATGTAGTGGGAATATGAGATGTGATGGAGTGGGATTGTAAGGGACAACGGAGTGGGATTATGAGGAACAATGGAATGGGATTGTGAGGGAAAATGGAGTGGTATTGTGAGAAACAATGGAATGGGATTCTGAGAAACAATGAAGTGGGATTGTGAGGGACAATGTAGTGGGATTTTTAGGGAAATTAATGCAGTAGGATTGTGAGGGAAAATACAGTGGGATTGTGAGGAACAGAGGAGTGGGATTTTGAGGGGCAATGCAGTGGGATTGTGATGGACAACGGAGTGGGATACTGGCAGACTTGATGGAGCAGGATTGCATGGAATGATGATCCAAGTGGGTCATGAGGAATGAGGGCGAAGCTTCTCATGAGATGTCTCCATTACAGAAGCAGCTTCATAATTCCTAATACAACCCATTGTTTAACCTTTACAATTGTTTACACACTAATCTTTTCAAGTTATTTATACACAGAAATATATGAAAATAGCATGTTACGACATCGACAGTGGGAGATAACATCAAAACATGTGCCAGACCCTCAGATTTACACCTAAAGCACTGCACTTAACGACACAAGCACACTATATATTTGCAGGTCAATTTAACCACCCTCATATCTGTATATCATGAATATTTTATTTAGAAATGTAGGTCAGCATTCAGCACTGTACATGTCATTTGTGTGTTTACTAGAATCTTGATTTTTATGTATGTACTTTAATACCCTTGGTTCCATTACAATATGTCTCTGTGTTAATGTTTAGAGTTGTATTTACTAGATACAGACCCCCCAGAGAGCTTCCTGCAGTTACAAGATCGTAATCAGTATAATGTTACTTGTGTATGTTACCTGTACAATACTTAACTAATCAAGGTTTTAAAATGTCATAACACAAAACACTATTATACATCTCTTAGGTTTTATATTTGGTATGGCAAAATTTTTAGTCATGGGACCGTAGGAAAATAAGGGCTAATTTTGGCCCCGTTTTATTTGTACTGCAAACATTTCAACACTTTCTTTCCATCTTTTTTCTCCCATTTGAAATACAAACTACATGTATCAGAATTTTTTCATATTTCCTCAGGGTATTTGTTTTTTTTTTACTTTAAACTACATTACCACTACATGGTATCTTAATTAAATGGAGTTACTTCACTTGAGGTCAAAAACTGGATCGAGCTTCATTAAAGACTAATTACACAATACATATTGTTATTACTTGGTAGATTTTAATGCCAGAAACATTTCTAGAGTTACGTAGCCTTAATGGACTTGTTTTTAAATTCCAGAAACCATTGTAATGATAAATTTTTTTTTAGTACATACGTTACATAATTCCGTTAAATCTTATTGAAAAAGGGCTAATTTTAGTTTCCTTTAAAAAATTACCCACCTTTAGAGCTTGGAAAAAATTTCATCTTCCTGTCGGCGTAACCATTGGAAAAGAAACTGACGCCATGACGCTAACCATTACCCCTGATTACCGATACGGAACAATGAAAGTTTGTGCTCGGAGTCTCCTTGACTAGAATGTTCGTCTCCGAATCAGCCTTCGGACTATTGTTTTTCATTTTATCTTACTCCCGAGGTGCTAATGTCACATCCCTTACTGTAGATTGACGGAAATCCATCCATTATTGATTATTCCAAATAGACCAACAAACACACAAATGAAATTAGTCGCTGAATATATCTACCTATATGTGTCATTAAGCATCTATCGGAATCGTTTTCCTCATGTCGTTGTCCCCAGCCTCCTACGGGAATTATTCCCAACATGTATTTTTTATGTATACTTTCTACTTATATTCACTGAAATATTGAACAATCCCGAGAGTTTTGTCTCCAAACTTTTGCAGTTTAATCCAATTTTCTTAAAATGCGAATGTTACATTTTCGTTAAGATAGGCCAGGTCGCCCTTGCATCCCAGTAAAATAGATTAATTTGTGTTCTTGAATACGAAGATTATCAAGTCAGCAAAATTTGTATCATAAAATTCTGTAAAAGGGTTCAAACAGAAAATCTCCATTTTTTTTTTTTTTTCCTTGTAAGGATATCTATTATATGAAAAACTAGATGAAATTGTATATACCATCACGACCCAGAAACAGTTACATCAATGTTGCATAATTATACTATATTTTATGAACACCTGTGAAATTTACCATATACATGTATACTGAGTCAAATCTTTATCTTGAACTCTGAAAACTAATAAATAAAGACTTGGCTTATAATTAATTAACTTGAGGTAAAGATTTAGTCTAGATAGTTAAAATTTTATATAAATTATTCTCAATAACCTTTGGTTTGGTTTTGGTTTGGTTTGTTTAACATCCTATTAACAGCCAGGGTCATATAAGGAGGGGCCAGGTTTTGGAGGTGGAGGAAAGCCGGAATACCGGAGAAAAACCACCGGCGTACGGTCAGTACCTGGCAACTGCCCCAAGTATGTTTCGAACTCGCAACCCAGAGGTGGAGGGCTAGTGATAAAGTTTCAGGACACCTTAACCACTCGACCACCATGGCCCCTGCTCAGTTACCTCTCGGAACACTTGTGGTATCTTGATGTGCTTTCATAATCGAGTTCAAGATATTAAAGTATGACTGAATAGAAAAATTTACTACTGTGCAATTTACTTCACATAAATTAAAGCCCTGTATATTTAATATGGAGTTTCCAGTGGGCAATGAATAAATTTTCTATTTATAGTCACAAAATATGATCAAAGAAGTTTAAAACAATGGGTGCAGTTACTAATGAACCATACATTTAACACGTGATTAAGATATAATATTTTTGTCTGCCCTCTTAAACTAAACAGCAAACATACGGATCAATCGTCCATATGTATAATAACAATGACCAACTCTCTGGCAACTGAAATGTATAGTTTCATTTAAGACACCTCGGACCGGGACCTGGACAATACACAGAATATGAATGCCAATCAGTAAAAGATTATCTGTTGTATAATGAACTCTTTTGAATGCATGAGAAAAGTTGAACTCTTTAGGACCACACGGTCAGGCACTCCAACTATAGCGGTATCATTGAGCGGTCAATGTGACGGACTGTATAGCCTGTATCATTGAGCGGTCAATGTGATGGACTGTATATAACGGACTTGTCTATCACAAAAATGGCTGGAGATTTGATTCCCCAATCAGACAGGAAAAGAATGCAGTCTCCTGCCATCATTTTGGTTTTCTCAGTGGGTTATAAATTTAAGACTCCCTGCAATAACTTCCAATTCTATCTTGACCATTGACAGTGCTTAGTATAGGTACATTTGTGTATTTAGACAAATCTTTTTTATATAGTCATGAAAAAAATTAATGAATATATGAAAATGTTCTATTACATATACTAATTAGAGTTTTGATGATAACCCAGTTTTTTAAGTCTACGGTAGAAACTTGCCCTAAAACATCATTTGGAAACTATTTCTTTTTCAAATCAATTACATGATTTATTTTGCATTGTATAATGTCTTATAAACAGCCATGGTCATTTAAGGATGGCTTCCCGATGTTGGTCTCCTTGTCGTAGTGTGAAAATAATGCTGACTTTATAGTGCTATCTCACTGAAACATACTGCCGAAGACACCTAGCAGGACAGCCCATGCACAGGGGCTTGACACATTCATATGACTTCATTCTGGGACATTATAGGAACATAGCGAATCCCTGTGGTCAAATTACATCATACTGACAAAGGACAAACCAGTCATCCCGATCCCGAAATGCTGAGAGTTAAACAGGAGTTCTACCCGGTAACTACCATTTGTTTTACACTCTTGGTATGCGTCAACCAGGGGACAGAACCAAACATTCCTCACAGGGGCGAACACTCAATTAACGGCCAAAAGTGAGGCAGTGTCAAGGGAGACATTACGCAGAGGAAAAGAAAAGAAAAGATAAGACCCAAAAATTTAGTCGCCTCTTACAAATCATGCAACGGGGGCAGCTGGTACACTTCCTACGCCCTACCTGCAGGGCATTTCATGATAACTATCACTTGCATGAGTAACAAACTGCAATATATATAAATTTGCTGACTATAAGTGCAATTCCTTGATATCAAGTGTAATTCTTCGATTACACTGTCTCCTGAAGGGAGATATTCATAAGAATGCACTTTCTCCCCCATCGAGAGACAGAAAGTAAGAATGTACTTTCTCCCCCACTGAGAGACAGAAAGTAAGAATGTACTTTCTCCCCCACTGAGAGACAGAAAGTGAAAGGCTTGCAGGGTCTTTATCTGCTTCCTCATATCAATGCACAGGACCATGTAGTGCTGTTAACTCCATCACATGCCAAAATTTCTGAAATTTATTCTAGGTGTTTGTTTTGAGAAACCAAAAAGATTTTGCCAGCTGCAACTCCACTAAACTTCAACTTATCACACCTTAAAAAAGAACTTTTTACTGTATCGGACATTGTATCGGAGAAATTGGCAAAGACAAATATTTATCTTAGAATGAAATGCTAAATATTCACATTTTATAGGGGAATGAGTACAAGCAGGGTATATATAAACGTGTACCTACATTAATATTGACAATCATACTGAGTACAGACAGCCTCGATACTCGGTACAGACACGATCAGCCCGGATACTCCTCAAATATACTCAGTACAGACAAGATCAGCCCGGATACTCCTCAATGATACTCGGTACAGACATGATCAGCCTCGATACTCCTCAATGATACTCGGTACAGACACGATCAGCCCCGATACTCCTCAATGATACTCAGTACAGACACGATCAGCCCCGATACTCCTCAATGATATTCAGTACAGACATGATCAGCCCCGATACTCCTCAATGATATTCAGTACAGGCAAGATCAGCCCCGATACTCCTCAAAGATACTCAGTACAGACAGCCCTGATACTCCTCAATGATACTCAGTACAGACAGCCCTGATACTCCTCAATGATACTCATGCAGTACAGACACGATCAGCCCCGATACTCCTCAATGATACTCAGTACAGACATGATCAGCCCCGATACTCCTCAATGATACTTGGTACAGACATGATCTGCCTCGACAATCCTCAATGGTACACAGAACAGACAGGAAAATCCTAAATACTCCTCAATGATGATATTCATACAGACATTATCATTGCTGGTACTTAATACAGACAGATAGTATTAGCATTGGTTATTATCTCAATAGATGGCTGACAAAGAGATTTCACAGGCCACAAGCTAAATGTATATTACAAGTGATTATGCATTAACTTAAAGTCATCAATCAAAGAATCATGTCTCGGTTTAAATTATCAGATTCATTTCATAGGAAGTTATTTGATTGGAGGAGAAGAAATCTATGATCAGACCTAAAACAGACTGATATTTCATCAATCATAAGTAATTCAACTTGTTACATCTGACAGCAAGACAGTTAATTTATAGCATGCTGTATACATGTATATATATATAGATTACTTACCTTGTGTCCATGTCGAGATGTTTCTTTGATCTTTTCCCAGGTGTACCAGTTGACCCCACTGAGGATAAACGGTCAGTTTATACACTAGATTGTCCGAAGAGCTGTCTCTATCATCGCACTGTAGAACGTTACTATCAAATGTGAACCCCCAGCCCCCTCCCTCTATAGGGGATAGGGACGTGGCACCGAGGTTAACAGTGAGATGTGGCACGGCATTATCCACGGGAAGTATCTCAATAGGGAGGGTTTGTGGGTGACGAAGTGGCCGCTCCGTATCCAGAAAGATATAAAAATCGCTGTGCGTGCCATCCGTCACGGTGAAAGAAATACTATCGGATAGTGTCTCCGAACCGTCATGTTGGTAACTGATTTTGTTCAATTCAATGTCCTCCTGTGTAAATGTCGTAACGATCCGCGAGTGATCATACAAAATATTTCCATGCAGGGGAATTTGTGTAAGAGTATATTCGATACTGTGACTTGGGGTATCCTTGTCAATGGCCTTTAGTTCGAAGGGCGTGATAAGTTTGTTAGCTCCCTCCATGACAGGAAGGGTCCCAAACATAAGCACTGGTTTTTTGTTGTCGACATCTGTCAGAGCTATACGGAACATCCTGGTTACGGGATTATTACCGTCCGTGACCTCAAATTCAAACCGATCCATTTTGACTTCACTTTTACTGGTGTGGGTGTAGCGGATTTTGTAACCAGCCAAATCCAACTGTGTGAATGAAGTAATAGGAACGCCCGGATTATCGAGATTTTCCAGATAGCCATGTTGAGGAACGTTAGTGACAGTAAATAAGAGTTCTGCGTCAGGAGAGTTCGAATCTCTACCACTGATGATATCGGTCGTCAAGACAACAGAGCCTCCTTCTGGTAATCGTACGCCTTTATTGATGACTTCTGGGTAAATATGGTCCAACCCAGCGACGGTGACGTAGAAATATCGGTCAACGAGAGGATTCAAGCCATCCGTGATCTCAAATTTTATGATGTCCCTTCTACCTTCCAAGCCGGTGTGAATGTAGAACACACATTGATTGTCAATATCATACTGAGTGAACTTTGACCCCAATGTTAAGTTTTGTTCTGGTAATCCGACCCTATCCAAAAGTAACATTCCTTGCTTTGGAATGCGGCGAATAATGAAGGTGATATTCAAATCGGGAGAATCCAAGTCTTCTGCTCTGAGGACCGAATTGGAAATCATTTTCTTCTCCCCGATCGTTTCAATTTCTAATCCATTATTAATCGATAATCGTGGTGTTTCGTCGTCTACAGGAATGATTGCTATCGGTATTCTCTTAGAAACATTAAATCTTCCATCAGTTGCCACAAATTCAAATGCATCCTCCGTTGTTTCTGTATCATCGTGTTTGTACATAATGTTTGACGAGCCGTCAATATCTGTCATGGAGAATCGGTTCACAGGAAATGTACCGGCCAAGCCACGCTGCTGTAAAATTTGACCATGTTGCGGAGGAACTGTCACGATGAAGATAATTTCATCGGGTGGGACATCCTGATCGACAGCCGTCAAGATGGGAGTGTCAATTTTCATTTCTAAGCCTTCCATCACTACGAATTCTCTATCAAAGACTTGCGGTGGCTCATCGTTTGTCGGGTAAATCGAGACACTGAAGTTTAAGTCCGGAGAGGAGTTGATACCGTCGGAACAATAAAATATAAAACCATCACGATACTCCTCAACACCCTGATGAATACTCTGTACATAGTTCACATTACCAACACGAAGCTCTTTGATGAAAAACGAGGTCACCGGTATCCCTACCCTAGATTTTTCTGACCCTGGGGCAGGGGACGTATTTTCTATGTAGCCAAACTGGGGCTGGACAAGTACTGTACACTGTAATTTTTCATCGGCTGAATCCTCATCCATAGCATCTAGGTGACGAGGAAGCAACGCCTCCTTCTCTCCCTCTAGAACTCCAAACTGAGCGCCCAACAAGACGTTCGGGGGCTGATTGTCGACAGGCATGATATTGACCACCACCTCAATTTCTGCCACTCTGTTTCCTTCCACCATAAAATTTCTTGACTGATCTGACAGTACAAGTGAGAACTGATCCCGACTTGGAACTGCCCCGACTTCCCCTCGCAGGTGTTGGTATTGAACAACACCATCCTGTAGATTCTGTTGGGTAAAATCGGAGGCCCTTTGTCCCGAATTCAAAATTACTCCCTGCGTCGGAGCATTTTCTATCATAAATATCAAAGTACTGTCATCAGAATCCGGATCAGATGCTCGGAGCCGATCAGCTGCCAGGGTTACCAATTGACCTTCATTGACCTCCAAATCAATCTCAAGGATGTTCGACAGAGTTCCTGTAAGAACGGGGGCTTCATCGTCAACAGAGCGTATATTTAACGTAAATGCGACAGGAATGAGGTGGGCGCCATCACTTAACTCTAACGTAAAGCTGTCTCTCTCCGCTTCTTCCCCTGAATTAACATACACAATCCTTCGTCGGTTGATATCTTGTTTGTTAAATGAGTCTCCCACAACAAGTGTCTGTTCTCCTTTCCTGATCTCACCATAGTCTGGTAATGTCGACACAATAAAATGAATATCTTCATCATCTGTATCTGGGTCAACAACGTTTAGGTTTTGTTGGGTCAAGGTCACCTCTCCGTTTTCTAAAACGGTTGCTCCAGTGTTCGTTACCCGCGGCGGCTGGTTGTCAATAGGTTGAAGTGTGATTGTGAAGCGTTGATCTGGAAGGACGTTCCCATTAGTATCCTTCACAGAAAATCCAAACTGGATAATTCTTGCTGTGATCCCGAGTTCAGCGCTTGGTGGCTGATAGCAAACTTTCTGATGATTTACCTGGGATTGCGTAAAGGTTGTAATCGGAACACCAGGATTTTCACAAAGAACGATGTTACCGGCACTTAAAGGAGTGTTCCGATCGGTATCAAATAAAGGGGAAGTTACTCTGTATTGCAACTGCCGATCATTAGTGTCTATGTCGGTATATCGTAGCTGTTTTCGTTTGATTGTCGTCATTTGGAACTCTTCTACTCTCATCTTCAGTTTAGTGTTAGGATGTTGATGCGGAGGTTGATCATCCAACGGAAGGATTTGGACCACGAACGTGTATGGTTGGTGAGATCTGTTTGGCGGAACATGTCTGTCCTCAAGACTGAACTTGATGTTGTCCGTAACGTAAGTTGATTGTGGCGTGGCTGTGTGTTTATAAAAGACTTTTCCGTCTAGGATATCCTGCTGTGTAAATTGGTTCACTACTTTTTCGTATACACCGTTATTATATAGCCAGTTCTGTGGGTCTTTCGGAACTTGAAATTGTCTCACCATGATTTTACCGTTTTTGGAATAAGGAGGCTCCAGTATAAAGTTAATCTCGGAATCATCACTATCAATATCTGTCGCACTTAGTTTGAATTGCGAGATTTCAGCTAACTGATTTTTATAGATTTCTAAGCCAGTGTTACTAGTTACAAAAGGTGGCTCGTCATCTTCAGGGTAAATTGTGATAGGGAAGAGAAATTCTACATGGTGTTGACCATCGGTCATCCTAAGCACAATATTGTCACTGTTGGTGTCGCTATGGTCATGTTGATAAACTACTCGACCGTTATCTAAATCATCGGGCGTGAAATATTCTCTGTTACCGGGTATTATCAATTCACCATGTCTTGCACCATCTGCTTTGAATATTTTTACTTTTTCTAAATTATTCTCATCTGAAATTCTGAGATTTTGAGAACTAAGAAGCTGTCTAGATTGGCCTTCAAAAAGCTGTATCCCTGTATTGAGAGTGACAACAGGGGCCATAGTGTTCATTGGATTCACCACAATTATTAACGGAAATGGGTCGGATTTAGCTCCGTCCGAATCCAGGACCTGGAATTCTACTGTAAATGTGCGGGGTGCATTCGAGTCCATGGACGGAGGTTTATAAGCTATTTTCAGATCTAAAACATCTCTTTGATAAAACGAATGAATGGGTTGATCTCGATCGTCGGTACTTACAATCTGACCTTCCCCAGGTCCAAGAGGTGCTGTAATATTGAAGACTAGTAATTCCATTGGTGTTTCTAAATCCTCTGCTGCTAAAACAGCTGGAGGAATCGCTGTCATCACAAATTGGTCAATAGCATTGCCATTACTCACCTCCATGACTAGGAATGCATTATAAGATGGACGAGGCTTACGATTTGTCCTGGCCCCAGTCACCATAACCACTTTATGGAAATATTCTTGTTTCATTATAGCTCCATCTTCATCTAATAACTCAACAACCATTGGAATATAATCTTTGTTCGGGGAGTTATTTTTGTTGGAGTATCTGTATTTTATTCCCATTTGTAGAAATCTATCACATTCGATATCGCTCAGTACGGTTGTACCGTTGGAGACTATTCCAAACCTTGGTAGTCCACTCGAAGGCCCTATGACAGTTATTCGACACACTTGATTAGCTCTGTCATAGGTTAACTCTGTATTTTTTCTGTTGATTGAGTTAGATGGTGCATCCACCGAGGCCGATAGCGGCATGTTATTTGTGAGAACCTGAAGTTGTACAAAGATGACAGTTACGTGAATTGTGAATGGAATTATATGAGATTCTGTATCAGAGTCGTACCTGAGAAGTAGCCTGACGGTATCCTCCACGGGGACACGTGCTCCAAAGTGTGTGTATTGCACGTCCCTCGGGCCAAACGTACACGGGAAATGATCGGATGGTAGAAGCTTCCCCGGCCGCTGGGACAAGGGGTCATTGTCCAGTACGGTAACAACACACCTGTGGCCAGGCCTCACTGATAGTCGTAACTCGCTGACAGGGTCCACATAAACGGCCCGTCCGAAGGGGACCTGTATCCCAGTGTTGACAATGAGTATGTCGCTTTTCTCCAACGACGTCTCTGATCGCGCAATACACAAAAGAGCAGACACAATGAAAACTGCACAGGTGTGACCAAAAAGGCCCGTACCCCCGAGTGTCACTCCAATAGGGGCCATGGCACCCTACTTACTCTGTCCGGCATTAAGGAAACACACACGTCCTGCCGTGTTCGCACACAGGTAGTATGTTGCAGACCATCATCTTTTAACCTCTCACCTTCCCGAGTTCAGTGTGACAACAAAACCTCGGCAGTCAACAGTCCGTGACGACCACTTCCGGGTGAGGTGCGATGATCTCTTACGCGCGATCATCCAATCTGTCAGATATTAACTTTACGCGTGCGAGACGTATCAACTACACGTGTACGTCTATGAGATGGCAAGCTTGCATTCACTGAAATCTGCTGTGCTGCAGTGTGTGGTACGGCCCATAATATCCATCAGCTTAGCACCTTACGTACTTATTCCTGTGCGGAGCAGCACTGTTTACCATCGTGAAGTGGTCCATTGTAAACATTGGGGCGGTACTTACTCAATATTTGTGGGCTCGCGTGTTTTGTTTAGCCTACACGGTAATTGTGAGTAAATGTAAAACAAACACCGTTATACAAGTAACGGATCGTCTCGAGTCGTCAGCTCATTGGATAGCTGTTCCGTCAATCAATTGTTATATCAATCAAAATCCTAAATAACCCCCAAGCATGTGTCAGACGTGACCGGCCTAACTCCAACTCTTACATGCAGTTTGTTCAATGTTAAGTTATCTGATGTGCGATTCAGTTAAAATTCGGCGTCTGCGTAGAGAACAGCTTGGCCTGTTACCTTGCCACTAGAATTATTTATGTCCAATGCTATTGAAACATATGCAATGTACATTTTGGAACACAGCTTATACGGCATAACAAACGAGTGCCGATACTTCAGATTTTTTTTTTAAAAACAAAGCCTAAAAAATGAAATTGATAATTACTAATACTTATAAAATTTTATATTCAAAATTACACCAGACAGTGCAAGTTAATTTCATATTCCATCACAAATTTTATTTTAATTACTTTTTTTTAATTAATAGAATCATATTATCGTCAATTTTGAATGAAAATTACCAAGTTAGATAAACATTACTTGTTATATGTCTGAAATACTTTATACACAAAATTCCTGTTTCTCATCTACGAACACAATCCTTTTGCGAAAATGAAGCTGTTGAAGTAATCTCTGATGTCAACTTTCTTTTTAAAGGAGAATCAACTGAAGACTGCTGGAGTTATTTCCCTTCCTCTGACTAATGTATGGTCGACCTACAGGGTTTGTATTGGTTGTACTCGCGTTACCAGAATTGAACCAGTTTGCGTGGTTTGTCTTCAAAGTCACTTGGATCAAAGAAGGCAGAAGTCATTCATTTATTTTGCAAATGTCCTTCTTTGTTCAAATTCATTTGCTTATTGAATTGTATAAATTGCATACATGAATATTGACAACACTTCAGGAATTTATCTTACTTCTGTTACATACCGGTAATTAAAATGCAAAATAATATATTTTTATGTTTGAAGCATGTACCAAGTATTTTGTAGGGATGGCAACTACCATTGTATAACTGAACGCATGATCGAACCTGGGACCTCTGGTTTACTAGTCTTGCATTCAACCGATCAAACGAAAGAGAAGTTGTCTCTAGCTAAGCAGATAAACTGTGGCTAAACTAATGAGAATTTGTCTCTAGCTGAGCAGATATATTGTGGCTAAACAAAAGAGAATTTGTCTCTAGCTGAGCAGATATATTGTGGCTAAACAAAAGAGAATTTGTCTATAGCTGAGCAGAAATATTGTGGCTAAACTAATGAGAAGTCGTCTCTAGCTGAGCAGACAAACTGTGGCTAAACAAAAGAGAATTTGTCTCTAGCTGAGCAGATATATTGTGGCTAAACAAAAGAGAATTTGTCTATAGCTGAGCAGATATATTGTGGCTAAACAAAAGAGAATTTGTCTCTAGCTGAGCAGATAAACTGTGGCTAAACAAAAGAGAATTTGTCTCTAGCTGAGCAGATATATTGTGGCTAAACAAAAGATAATTTGTCTATAGCTGAGCAGATATATTGTGGCTAAACAAAAGAGAATTTGTCTCTAGCTGAGCAGATATATTGTGGCTAAACAAAAGATAATTTGTCTATAGCTGAGCAGATATATTGTGGCTAAACAAAAGAGAATTTGTCTCTAGCTGAGCAGATAAACTGTGGCTAAACAAAAGAGAATTTGTCTCTAGCTGAGCAGATATATTGTGGCTAAACAAAAGAGAATTTGTCTATAGCTGAGCAGATATATTGTGGCTAAACAAAAGAGAATTTGTCTCTAGCTGAGCAGATAAACTGTGGCTAAACAAAAGAGAATTTGTCTCTAGCTGAGCAGATATATTGTGGCTAAACAAAAGAGAATTTGTCTCTAGCTGAGCAGATATATTGTGGCTAAACAAAAGAGAATTTGTCTCTAGCTGAGCAGATAAACTGTGGCTAAACAAAAGAGAATTTGTCTATAGCTGAGCAGATATATTGTGGCTAAACAAAAGAGAATTTGTCTCTAGCTGAGCAGATAAACTGTGGCTAAACAAAAGAGAATTTGTCTCTAGCTGAGCAGATAAACTGTGGCTAAACAAATGAGAATTTGTCTCTAGCTGAGCAGATAAACTGTGGCTAAACAAAAGAGAATTTGTCTCTAGCTGAGCAGATAAACTGTGGCTAAACAAAAGAGAATTTGTCTATAGCTGAGCAGACATACTGGCTAGTATTTACTTGTTTAAAACGGCAACTCGCTTGAGAGTTTATATTTGTAACATTATAAGGTAAAACTGGTACAGACTCGATTAAGGAACACACAGCCGATGTGCTCTCATATATAGGTGAAAATGACAGCTTCATCATTTTCATACCCTGGAGAAATTTATACAGCATTCAATTAAGTACCACAAGTAAAAACTCCAGGATAGATATTTCTATGTAGACTTTCCAGTAAAAACAACAAGATCCAGTTGTATGCTGATGGAGTAGTGAACTGGTCGCCCATTACATTTATTTACATTTCATAAAAAGACAACCAGCCTCACGCTCGCTACACTAGCGATACTAAATACATAACTAAAATAGACTGGGTTAGTAGGCCGGGGTCAAGCACATCCTCCGATCCGAAATCTCACGCACACCATCAGCCCTAATGACAACATTCATCCGGCCTCTGGTCAGCTATACAACAGATGTCCGCACTGACCATACTGGTGATGTCAGGACATTGCACCACAAGGCCAATACACAAGGTCAAGGTCAGATGTAACAATGTTATGACATCACACATGGTCAGATAATCAAGAAACTTGACAAATTTATTCAATGTTGTGACATTACATCACAAGTTCACAAACTGTCATAACACTGTACCACTCCACAGTAATACCATGTCATAACACTGTACCACTCCACAGTAATACCATGTCATAACACTGTACCACTCCACAGTAATACCATGTCATAACACTGTACCACTCCACAGTAATACCATGTCATAACACTGTACCACTCCACAGTAATACCATGTCATAACACTGTACCACTCCACAGTAATACCATGTCATATCACTGTACCACTCCACAGTAATACCATGTCATAACACTGTACCACTCCACAGTAATGCCATGTCATAACACTGTACCACTCCACAGTAATGCCATGTCATAACACTGTACCACTCCACAGTAATACCATGTCATAACACTGTACCACTCCACAGTAATACCATGTCATAACACTGTACCACTCCACAGTAATACCATGTCATAACACTGTACCACTCCACAGTAATACCATGTCATAACACTGTACCACTCCACAGTAATACCATGTCATAACACTGTACCACTCCACAGTAATACCATGTCATAACACTGTACCACTCCACAGTAATACCATGTCATAACACTGTACCACTTGTGAAGCATCTAATGACTAAATGTAATGGGAAGTGATCCCGACACATTTCAAGACTTTTTAAAAAGATATCTGAACTATTTTATGCATTCCATTTGAATTAAAATCCTGGCTAATAATAATGGTGAATAATTTAGTAAATATCTCTGACAATCATAGGTGAAGTCACGGCTGACCGCAGATACAGGTGTACCCACGGCTGACCACAGATACAGTACCCTTGGCTGACAACAGATACAAGTGTACTTACAGCTGATACAGCTGACCACAGTTACAGGTATATCCATAGCTGACCAAAGGTGTATGGTCTCTAACCAGATACAGGTGTCTGGAAGCTGACCACAGATACAGGTTTACCCTTGGCTGACCACAGATACAGGTTTACCCTTGGCTGACCACAGGTACAGGTATATCAATGGCTGACCACAGATACAGGTGTATCCACAGCTGACCGCAACAGGTGTATCCATAGGTGACCAAGGTGTATGGTCTCTAATCAGATACAGGTGTCTGGAAGCTGACCACAGATACAGGCGTACAGACACTGACCATAGGCTCTCATGCACACCACAAACTCACAGTAGGGATACCTGGTGCTCCCTGGTCAGTAATGATAGCACACCCATAGGTTTGGTGCTAATTTCACTCCTCAATTAAAAAGTAGTTATCACAATTAATAAATCTGGAGCCAATTCCTTTTGAAATATCCAAAACATTATTTGGTACCTTAACTTCAAAATTTTATAGTATTTCCTATCAAATGCCCATCTACTGTACAATAGTGTCAATTCTAAGGGATAGGCAATTTTCCACTCTAGATCTTCTTTAGTTGTAAAATATCCTTAATGGCCAAGATTTAGTAAGTAAGAAGCACGGGGGGGTTGGAAAAATATCGGTGATTGCCAAAAAAATGGAACTTTACAGAATTTGAAGACAAGTCAAATAAAATTGGAATATTTCTTTTCGTAATTAGCAGTCATCCTGTACTACCTAAATTTCTGATAAATGTTTGGATATTGAGATGTTTCCGTTCTTCCACAAAGCTCATCATCCAACTTGAAGACTACCTCAAGGAAATCCAGTGTTAATTGTGCTCCAACTACACATCCAAATATTAAAACACCAAACAGTTCGTTAACAACCTCTAAAAAAAATTTAAGCATTCTCTTTTCTTTCTTCGAGATATTATATCTACTTGCCAACTAGTTTAACAGTTTGAGGACTAGAAAACCAGGCCTAACTATTTTATCACACAAATTCGGTGCGGCCATTGAACCACATTGTCAGAAAAATCTGCCGTAACTAGAATAAAGCATTCTCACAGATATGAGACAAGCAATACACAAATCAACATTTTCCCTTCTGCCCAGAATTTGGACAGAAACCTTTAACATGTTGGGAAAACAGCACAGTAAATCACTTAAATTTTCACAAACTGCTTTTTAATGATTAAATTATGAGGCGTTTATGAACGAAAAGGTCTTCCAACAGTTACAAGTGTCTCTGAACATCTTTGAATTTGTAACTATTTTCATGAATGAATGTGAAAATATATATGTTGAGAAATCTTAAGTGATTTGCTGCATGGTATAAGATGCTGCCTTATAATGTTTACACAACAAAGTCATCACAGTCGTTCTTCCAGGCGGCTACACATCTGCAGCCCATCTCACATAAAAACATCTCAATATTTACTATAATAATGATTCAATGAATTCTGGAATAAAAAAACAAAATGATTTCACAAAATTATGGTTAAAAAACTTAATTCTCGGCAAAAATTGAAATTAAGACATTAATATTATTGATTGATACAGGTAATTTTTACTACTTCATTAAAAACATTTTTTTTCTTCTGAATTTCAATTTGAATGATGTTCACACACATCTTCCAAAACTTGAAAGCCCTCAGGGTTCAACATACACCATCCTGACCCATAAACTCGCACAATATCCATACGTAAAACAACTCTCACAACATACACACCAAGGGAGATAACTCAGTATCTATTAACAAAGCACTTTTCCTGGCCGAGTTAACGCCCTCTCTATTGTCAAGAGGCTGATGATGGCAAGATACAGACCATGCCTGATAAAAATACGACAAATATTCTGGAGGAAAGCAAGAGATTCATTATGTGGTACAGAAATATATATTTTGTTACAGAAGTTAGCATATACCAGTTTTTAATAGACATTTTTATTTTTGTGATTTGTGGACAAGACTACTTGACAGTCAAATGCACATGCAAGTCAAAAATGCGTAATGACAAAAAAAATAATGTTATAATTAATTTCTAATCGAGATCAGTCACAAAGACTCTTGCTTTTCTCCTTTTTAATTTACAAAATGCATAAAAGTATACATAATCTTATTGTATCTTTGGTGAAGAGGCAAATGAAATATATGTATTAAACAAGTATTAAGCAGCAGACCGTTGTATAAACAACACCATGTTACGACAGATAATATCTTCATATGTACAGAAAAGCTAAAACATTAAACTGGCCTCACTCAAAAATACAATACAATTTTGCAAAATGAGAAAATGAAAATGAATGTCACCCAATACCTTCACTGTCAATTCTTCATATAGGTACACTCAGAATTGGACCCTTCATACAATATAAATGCGACAAACAAGGGAAAAAAATATCACAAAATCCTCTATAAATCCATCATTAGTTTGAGTTAATTAAGAGTGAATTAAAAATATTAAACACATCTGAAGTCTAAAATATTACACTATCCAGCATGGTGTTATAAATACAACAAAAACACAATTCCACATGTAAAATGTCTCACTTGATTATTATTCTAAAATTCCAAATGCTTAGTTCATAGCAGACACTAGAATACAAAGTGTTTAAAATCAAGATGCGGAAATTAAAAGGAATAACATCATGGCACAATCTTCAGAAAAATATATGAAGTTAAAGATAAATGCCCTTTGTCCAGATCATCCATTGTTTTAAAATTCTTACATCATCTTCAGCACGGACGAAAAATAAATTCCTGTTTTATCAGTAGTACGAGTAATAAGCTGTCAGGCAAACAATGGCGTAGGAATGATGGATTCAATCTGCCATCAAGATCAACAGATATTGGATCGGTTACTAACTGAGGGTCCAAGATTATTCTTGTCACACAATAAACTTCAAGCTGGGAAGGGTTTGTAATACGACTCCATTCCGACATGGATAGGAATGAGTTTAAACTATCAAAGGATTAAGAGAGCTAGGATTACACAAGAATGTAACATCAGACTCAATACACCCCGGTAGTCGGGCAGCCCTCACAGGGCACCGATACATATGTCCCCTAAATGACCCATGCAGTCATAAATAAAGTAGCCGATATTGCACCAGTGTTTGAAGTGTCATATACATCTAAACTGGACAACATCTAAATTTCGACCAATCAGAGGCCATGGTCCATCTGATTGGTCAGATGAATGATCGAAAAACTAAAATACGCTTTGCACTGCTGGTCATAGACAAACACACATGTAAAGTGTAGTTGAATTCCGCCCAGCGGTTTTCGAGAAAACATTTCGAAAACCTTGTTGGCGGAAGAAATCAGAACAATAATAATCAGAAGAAATGGAGCAAAAATTAATTCAGGGACATAATTACAAATAGATGGGCAAGCGCTTCAGGTTTTTGACCTGAACAATAAATATACAAACATTTCAGTGATCTGGATCATAAAATGGACAGAGGGCATCTACTCTATACCGATCACAGTCATACACAGACAGGATTTAACAAAAAGATTGCAAAATACATATTCATGGAGGTCAAAGGTCAAATACTGCCAATGTCAACAATCTCGATTGCCCTCAATATTCTCCTAGGGCTCTCAGCATTATCAGTACGGCAGAGAATATTTAGCAGATTTACAACATTTTTGAGACGAAACTGCAAAATAATTTTGACAGATGACCTCCATGAAATTGACAATAGCAAAGTGACTATCACAATCGAAGTGTATACATCGAAATTAAAAACCATCCCACCTGCTCAAAGAAACTGAAGAAAGTTAAAAGGAAAACAATGGTCAAGTTACATAATCCCTTTAAATCTCGAGATTTTGGGGAATGGACCAATTAAACTGCATTCTTACATTATTGCACATCCACTAAAGTTCATTTAAAGTACAAAAATCTCTCCAAAGAACACCAGGTTCATAAAAGATATCACAGGAAAAAAAGTACTCAAAAACCGTTTTTCTTTTGTCTTGATAAAGTGATATAGGTTTACCATAAAACACTGTGGGTCACGGATATTGAACTTTTATCAAAATTCCTATGTATCTTTTTTGTGATTTTATTTAAAATATGTTCAGGTAAATACTTTACAGAGTAATTGCAATTTGCGTATCATGTTTTCACGTTTTAGAGAATTTTAAAAGAAAGAAGAATAAAACAAAATAACATATTTTCAGTTGGAATTTTAGAACAATAAAAGCTAGAAATCAAATTGAAATCAAATCCAAAAATAATACTGATGATTGAAAATGAAATTTGTAGGCAATTTAAGCTCCAAATTTTGACTTAAAATCATTGTGTTTTAGTAATGAGCAATACTGCCGTTTTTCTTGCAGAGGAAAGTTACTAACAGTAAGAGCTATAGTAAAACTCTACTGAACACTGGGAAATATTTGTCAGTTTTTAACTTCTACATTTTTTCTTTGAAGTGTAGGGAGAATCAATAATATTGACATAAATCGGTATAATGCATTCTATACATACTATTTTCAGTGTTAACGGAAAAATCTACACTAGAAGCCAACGCCAGAGTATGCAGTGTTTTTTACACGTTTTGTATTAATAGGTTAAAATCTTCGTTCATAAAACAATAATCGCAAAGTATGCACACAGCATACTTCAGCAAAATATTAGCAAAAATCTAGGCAACATTTGCTCCATATTCTACACTTGTATACTACCACTTCAAATATGGTGACTACACCAACTGTTGTCATGGTAACTTAAACTAATCCTCAGATCTCTGAAATATCCTTTATATTTTTGGTAAATGCTAAGGAATTTCAAGACATGAAATCTGAAAGAAAAAAGTTTGGTTACCGCGTTACATGAGGCAGTTTTTGAAATGGTAGGATGCCTGTGCAGAATATTTTCAGGTGGACAAATGAATTTCTAGGATTATGTGAATGACCCCGACAAAGTGTAAATGGTGAGTCCCATGCCTAATTACAAAATTACATTTCAATGATTCATGAGTGAAATTACTACAGTGATGAATCGTTTAGCAGCAAAAGTCTATCTTCAAGGTACTGTGAATTTTTTTTTGTTATAGTATTACAATGCATAAGAAATCCAAAATGAAAAAAAACTTTACAATCAAAATCATTAGAGTTGGAGTACAAAGTTATGTACAGATGAAAATTTTAAATATTTAAATGCAAAACGTTTAGCTGTAGCACTTGGCACCTGTCCAAGTACAGTTAAGTGACTAAAGCCCTTGTAAAAAGATTTTTGCTGCTAAGCATGAGCAACATTTTGGAACGTCAGCAATGAAAGTTTCCTTCCCCTCGACTAGTCACGTGAATGGTCAATACGAGAACGGGCGTCATGGAGAAATCATGACAAGTTGATCCTATATAAACTTTCTCTCTGGCACCGACCAGCAAACTATCATGATAAAACCCTGGTGATGTCAGCAGGAGCTGGAGTTATGTTATAAGCATGAGATTGAAGTAATGTCCCTGTTTCAAATTAATATCACAGTAAGAAAGTGACTGGCTATGAGACACAGCCTCCCCTCGTCGGACAATCGTCCGCATGTCACGCAGGTCCAAATCGTTTAGCTGCCATGGCAAATCCGTGACTCGTCAGTTCTACCAACCACTCCTCGTCTCCATGGTGATATTCCAAAATGCTGCCGACAGTTATATCTATCATCATGTCCTATGAGTTCGTCGTCGTGGAGTTAGTTTCTTCTGACCCTGTTGCTGCCACACTAGTATGATTTTGATGGAGCAAACTAATGCTATCATAGCCAGCACCATTCTGTACATACGAGGTCCCAAGTCCATACAGATGGCCACAATACTTTACATCGTCTATGTTATCTTCAAAGAACATCTAAAACAAATCAAAACTCACCATTAACAAAACTTATCCAAATACATATTTAGAATCTTACATGTGTCAGATCTGTGGACCTGAGTGGAAGTATTTGGCTGGCAAGCAGAACTTTTACATGAGGGTTGTGATATCCTTGTCCATGGAAAAGACCCTTGTTTAAGTTTAACTATTACTTACAAATAAACAAGACAGAAGACAACATAGCTCAACAAGTGGGTTGAAATTCAGAATTCTTTTTTTTTTAAGTAGGTTTAAGTTCAAAGTCAAGGTCAGCAGGTCCACTAATGTACCAACAGAAAGGTCACAAGGAACACAAGTCAAATATGAAAGCCCTATCTCATGGTTAACATACTGTGGCCAAGACTCCAGTAGGTCAAAGGTCGCTGTCAAGGTCAAGAGGTCCACAATGGAGTACCAATGGAAAGGCTTTGTCACAATGAACACACATCAAATATGAAAGCCCCATAAGTTAACAAAATGTGGCTAAAGTTATATTTTTTTTTAAGTAGGTCAAAGATCACAGTCAAGGTCAGCCAGGTTAACACTAATGGAAACATCTTGTCACAAGGTCACATATGTCAAATAATCTCTATCTATCCACATTAACATTGACACAACACTGTTTAAGCTTTAACATAGCTGTCTACGGAGGATGTTGACACCTCATGTTTAGCAATAGTTCCCCTGGAGTTGTCACGGCGAGGTAACAAATGGCGTCCATTGACAAATCATTATAATTACATCATGACACCAGCTGTTTTTCCCTACCCCATGCGAAATAGAATTATCTCCCCTAGCAAAACACTTTCTCTACCACAACAACACAGAAATTTCATACCACTTTTACTTTAAATTTTCGGATTTCTCAGACACTCGTTGTCAGCAGTGTTAACAGGATTACACCTGGGCCCAGTTGTTCAAAACGTGATTCGCTTTATCACTTGATTAGTGAAAATTTCATTTCTCATTTGTGGGTATATCGTCTTGAAATTATGCCAGTTGGAAGAGAATTAAGAATTACAGAATTTCACAAAGTTTTGTCGAGTAAGTTCTACCAGAAATTTTTATATCAGGATTTGAAAAATGTTGTTAAAATGTGATTAGCCTAATCACCTTTTGAACAACTGGACCCTGATTGGTGTATAAATCGCAAGGCAGTGGAACTGGCTGTGTAACAGGCTTTGTACAAACGTCATATGCCAGACCTAGCAGGATAAAAATTACTTTATCCAAAGTTAGATGTCTATTATTTATATTTTTCATAATTGTCCCCCGACAACATCAAATTTAAGCTATTTACCTCTCTCATTTTGAAGAAAGCTGCTCCCGTTAATAAACTATCACTTCCAGCTTGGTGCTGCGGTCCTATCCTTTCAATCTGAAATTACAACAATTATCTCAAATGTTAAACAGCAGCCAATAGTAAGAACACCATTATTTTAAATGTATAGACAGGGTACCATTTTCTTAATCTCAAACAACATCCAAATATCAAGCTGCGTACCTTTAAACTTCCCAAATTTTCTTTGAACTATGTATGAATTTAATTACTTGTCTGTAATATTTGTTTTTGCAATGTTTTGCAGTCAAAAACAGACTTTGCCCAAAGTTTAAATGTTAGCAAAAACATGAGTAAGCTGTCTGTTATCAAATTTCACAGAAAATCTATATTACTCGGTTTTTAATGAAAGGGGAATAACTCTCTTCCTCCACTGGATAAACAGAACTCCAAATTGTTTATCTATATTCCTTAATTCATATTTTAAATCACATATTCTGCTTATGAAATGTATCTTGTTTTTTTAGGGTTCAAGAAATGAAAATACAGCATAATTCTTTTTCCAGGTAACAAAACAGTATCTCTGCCTGTAGGATTTTGTAGAGTTAAAAAAAAAAAAAAGGTAAAATAAGTAGATTCATTTCTAAATTCCAAAAACAATGACTGATTTGTAAAGCATTAGAAGACTGGTGTGGTAATCTATGTTGGGTTTATTCAGTCAAACCTGACTTATGTGACCTTCCAATGGAGGTCATATATGACAGGTGGTCTCTTAATCCAGGTTCTGGTCACTATTGTAAATAACATTGGGAGGGAAAAATACGGTCACTTATGAGAGGGGGGGGGGGCTTAATTCATGTGGTCACAAGGCAGGTTTGACTGTATTTGTTTAGGTGCTCTGAGAGATTAAGGAGCGATACTTCAGACAACTTCTAGACAGATAGATGGACACCCTAGTTCCACTGTACAACTATTTTCTTGTCAGGTCTATGGGTATTAAAATGAAAATATTATTGGCATACAGCTAGGCTTATGTGAAAAAAAACTGACTTGTAAGAATTCCACTTCCATTCGAAATCTTTTTCAACTTCTGAAACTTTATTGAAGAAATTCAACTCAGCATTTTAGCTCATTACAAATTCAACACAACAAAATTCCACTTCCATTCCAAAATCTTTCTCAACTTCTGAAACATTTTAGCTCATCCAATAACCTCTTCAATGGAAGCAGTAGGCGAGTCATATTGGATTTATGATACCATACAAATCTAAGCTTAATGATATCACTCAGATTTTGTTAATGACGAAATGAAACAAATGGGGCAAGTGACAAAGTAATTAAGTATTGAAATTGAAAATATCTACACAAACTATTCTGTCTGAACTCTCTAACACAAGTAATTACTTAATTACACTCCTCACCTCTAGCTGTTCAGCAACCTCCTGGAGACCTCCCTTGAGATTTTTACAGCTCTTCATCAGATATTTGACGTCGTAAATATTTGGGAAGTATATACGTAGCATCTCGAAAAAGTCCGACTCTTCCCTTGGCAACTTTGAGTCTGTCAACATCTTCAGCAGATAACCGAAGTCATACCCACTGAAATTCAAATCACGATTTTCAGAATATAGTTAAATAACATCTTGATGTCACACCAATTCAATATCATTTTTCATTTTTCATTGCGGTCCCCTGTCAACGGCTCACAAATGTACGCCAAATCATGACATTATATATATTCTATCTACCTATAAGCAACTCTTTAATTTTCCCCATTGTCATTTGTAAGCAGTTTACTGATTGGTCAAAAGTGGAAAAGATCACTTTTATAGAATGAATAATTTTCGATATTTCACTGGTAAAACTGTAATAAAAGGTAATACATGTACTGTATTATTTTCCTTTACCTGTGGAAAGATAACCATTTAATTTCCTCATTCAAAACAATTCCAGACGTCATTAAAAGCTCTGCAAAGTCGTTGACATCGATTCCGTCATTTATGTGCTTTTCAAATTGGATTCCCGAGTTCTGTAGCAGATCTATGGATTCCTGGGCATACATGTCCTCTCTGACGGCCAAAAATCAATCATAAGTTACAAAAATCTCCCAAATGGGACAAAGCTAATCCCAAAATTACCAAACAGTTTAAGGGTCAATATCGTAAAAGAAACCCACTATAATTGTAGAGATACCTAAATTTCAGCTTGGCATTGGAAACACGATATTTGGAGAATCTCCTGTTTGATAAATTTCTTTGAATTACTGAGGTATTCAATACATGGTCACACAAGTTCAACAGATATGCTTGGTCCAATTATGAATATTTCACATGATTTTTTTTATTAAACTAAACCAGGGATTTCCCTACAATTTTTTGTCTGAGTCCAGGGTCCATTGAATTGGCTTTTTTACACAACAAAATGTGAAATTGGGAAAACAAAGGAAAGTTTAATTCAAACAAATTCATGTTCTTAATAGATATTACCTTTATTTTTTTTTTATTTCATTTTGTATTTGCATCTGTTATTTATTCAAAATTGCCCGAGGTCTTTTCACATCAAGCATATTTAATCTTGAAAAATTGGCCTTTATTTCAGGAATTCTCAGTGGCAAATTGGGAATTTTCAAAAGATTTTTTCTTTAGGGGGATGGGTCCTTCTAATGGACCCAGATTCTTTTGTAGGAAAATCCCTGCTAAACAAAATAAATATATCTCAATGGAAGAAAAAACAACAAGAGTTACATATGTCCCTCTTTGTCAATGTAGTAAGTTTTAAGAAAACTCAAAAATTCACTATAATTTCAGTAATTTTTCCAAATACAACCAAGAAACCTCCACATAATCACATGGAAGCACCTTGTATACATTACAGACATGTGTAAATATTGGTACATTGCAAACCAAAATCAATAATAGAATTCATGTAATCTGTAGGGTGGCCAGCGATGTCCATATTACAATACAACTACACTCCAGGTTTTTGATGAAATAACATTCTTTTGAGGAACTGAAACTGAGCTAAATACAGAAATTTTCATTCCATAATCCCAACACCCCTAATTTCCAGAGTAACTGAATAGTAAGCAAGGTTTTTTTTTCTTACTTTAGTATCATTACAAAATAAGTTAGTTCAATCAAATTACAATCTATATGCAATTTCCAAAGGGTTTACAAAATCTAATTTTCAATTTGCAACTTATTGTTTGGCAATAAAACTATGTTTTCTAAATAAGACATCTCAGAGAGATTTTTTTTTTCAGTGCCCACCATTGGATGTTCTTAATTGGTTCTTTGTAAGATTGATCTTTTCTCTTCTTTCCTCTCTTCCCCATTATTTTCTGAGAAGTAACGAGGATTGTTTACAGACATACAGCCACGCCCAAAAGGATGGACAACGGGCAATCTGATCAACTCACCATCTGATGAGTGAGCTTAAACTTTGTAAAACTAAATAAAGACACTTTCATGTTTAAGTGATTAATAGATTGTGCCAAACCTTACGTCAGATTATATTTGAAGTTGAACTGCCATGTCGATACTGGTTCTGGAGTTTCACCCAATTCGTTTTGAAATGTGACTCCAACTTGAATGATCTTTAGCAGATCCACGTTACAGCGGAGTAACTGGTAGGAGTAATCTGCAGTGCTCCGGAACTCTCCAATAGGTCGAGCAACCACACCTGGAAACTCGGTGTCCTGAAAATGAAGGATAAGTACTTAAGCTACAGGATAACAAATAAAGGATATCACCAGTGTTTCCTTCTGTATTACATTTTATCTTTCAAACAGATGCGAGGAAGGTCTTGCAATAACCTCATTAATTAATGAACACTATTTAACAAATATTTGACCTTGATATGAACATTACGCAAATATTTATTCTCTGGCAGAAAATTCAGCATCTCTGGTCCTTTAGGCAAGTTTGGGTTTATAAACAAGTGAAACATAGTGGTCCAATTACTGATTTAGTAGTATCTTACATTACTCTAAGGGAAACGTAAAGATTACAAGAAATTTTGCATTTGCCAATTGGGCAAGTTGTCACCAATATTTACTTGCCCACAGACCAAATAAACTGGCCCTGAGTTTTTTGCTTGCCCTTATGCTCAAAATTTGTAAAACCTCAAAAAAATATTGAAAAATGTGTTTGTTTGGTTTCTATATCAACAGGTCATAGAAAGAGGAGTCATATCAGATCTGGATGAAGGGGCAAAGCAACGACTATTTGCACCTAACAGAGATATCCTTAATAGTTAATTTAACACACAACACATGTACACAGGTGTTCCTTTAGTTTAAGATTAGAACCTGAACACAATTACTCTCAAGATCAGACTTAATTTATCATGAATAACATATTCCAAATATCAACTAGTCTTATTTTTACCATTGCGACATATCTGTATTTGGTGACAACTAGTCTTATTTTTACCATTGCGACATATCTGTATTTGGTGACAACTAGTCTTATTTTTACCATTGCGACATATCTGTATTTGGTGACGACATGTCTGATTTTTCTGAACTCTTCTTCTAGATTGTTTTGCCACACATCCTTGATACCATACTCTGTTTGTGCTATTGATGGCATGCTCGCAGCATATCTGGCAACACAACCAAGCCCTCAGACAGCCCTTTTCTTGATACCAGCTGCAGTCTAATCTACTGTTGATGTTGTGTCCTGGAACAAAAATTTACATAATTGTATATTTAGTCACCAGAAAGTGCTGAAAATAACATGCATGTAAATTTGCAGACCTAGCACCTGTTGTAATATATTGACCCAAGGATGAGAAGACATCAAACTTGTCTCTTACAATACAAAGTCCAGGAACTAAAATTGACTGGACACAGGTTCTATTTGAAAACTGCATGAGGTTCATTTCACATGGCAAATCAGTAGTTTATAATTCTTAACAATGTCACTATACTCACTAATCATCTGATTTGAAGATGAATTTCACTTGAGCAGGAACAAACAAAGGCGACTACATTACATTATTCACTAGAACAACCAATTCTAAAAAATTTGTGTAACTCCATTATCGCATTTGACCTCTTTAACTTTTGAAAGTACATTAAGGTCATTCATTTGAACATCTTTTATCCCCCCAGGAAACTGGCTCAATATCTTTGACTCTGGGTCTCTTGGTTGATGAGAAGAAGCTGTTTAAAGATTTTAACACATTTGACCCGAGACCTTGAAAGTAGGTCAAGTCATTCATTTGAACAAATTCTGGTTAATTTAAGTAGAGTACTGCAAGAACATGTTCCAAGTAATTCTCACCCAAATGAAGAGAACATGACTCAGAAAAACAAGACTTCATCATATGGCCTGTTCATTTATGCAGACAAACTGGTTCATCCGTTTCCAAATGTAACATTTATGGCATATATCTTTATGATTCTGCAAATTCAGGCTATGAAAATCCTTTTCAAGGCTTTTCTGAAAACAATTTGATCACCAGGTCCCTCCTTATATCATAAACAAAAAAACTTTGATCTAACCAATCATAAACCAAAATGACCACGACTGTGCATGGATGGTCATCTTCATTCTTCAATAATACTTAATGTGTAGCGTGAAATTTTATTCTGGGAATAGGTTCTGGGTCAATGTACTTTGTGTTTGGGGGAACGTTTCACTCCATGTACGATAATCATGTGTCCGAAATATATAATCTTGCCAAATGATGTCTGATATTTTTCTTCTCTCAACCCAAACCGGAAGTTTATCAACCACTAAACCAGATAGAAATCTTCAGTATTCAGGTTATTACAATATTTTTTGCAAAACAACATATAGAAGAGATCAATTGGAGTATAACATGTTAGGAAAAATTGAATTATATCACAAACAGCGTTTGTTTTTATCTTATAACTATTAACAATGACCACTTGAACAATATGCCTTCAGTCCTTTTGCTTTGTCTTATATTACTCGTTGCAAAAGACCAGTACATTGGCTCATTGAAGCCATATAGATGAGAGCATTAAAATGAAACAGTACAAAACACAAGTATTTTCAAATGAACTACATGCAATCTATTCAGAATTTGAATTATTATTTAACATTTATACTGATTCGTAACTATACAACCAATTTATAAATAATCTTTGAAACAGCCTTTCTTAGAAAATCAGGGCTTAAATGAATAAGCATTTCATTGTGGTCATTTGCAGGCATTGCCCATTTCATTATTGCTCTCCGCTTTTACACAAACATCCAGTTATGAAGCCAAGCAATCGCTTTGAATCAAATAAGATAATCAACTCTCATGACCACGAGTTACTCAAAGATTTTTTTAAAACAGTAAGCATCCCGACAGCTGTACATTTTAATATCTTTACCAACCACAAATTTGACCCTGTGAAGCTAAAATTCTGTTAGATGCATACATGACAGTCAATGTTTACTATTCCGTATATTCATAGCACATTGATCAGTCTGTTATGCAGTGAAATTAATATAAATCCCTGTGACACCATAACTAATGCGTCTGTCTTCTTTGACGGCGTCCAGGATAGTACAGCAAATATTCATCAAAACTGCTATGTAAGCCATCTAATTTTACTGCTCCCTTTGTGTCGTTTAAGTAAACATTAAATGCTTCGACTGCTATATAGATAAAAGTAATAAGTTACATCTGCATAAATGGCTAAAATCTTATTGACCGAAAGAGGTTCTGAAAGCTGTGCGATTATATTTTTACAACTTCGTAATATCATGAGTGTCGCGTGCGTCCATTAGAAAGTGTGCTCCAGTTACACTGAAAGGAAGAAAGACATGAAAGAAACAAAATACTTTCAAACTATGGAATTATTTCAAAATACCTACCACAACTAAACTAAATTAATAAGCATGAAGAACTGTTTTTTATGAGGGCTACATGTCTTTGTGATATTCTTGACCGCGATCGCCGACTGCGCATCTGAACAGGAAGTTAATTTCAGCCCAATAATCGATGACGTAGAGCGACTTCCGGATAATAATATCACATAACGAAAATGAACTGGTTTGGCAGTAAACCTAAAACGAATGTTCCGTCACAGACTAATCTACAGGCTCACAGAGCAAAACAAATTGATTCCTTAAAAAAGAACAACTTAAGGTAAGTATTTTTTGTCAACATGATGTAATTTCGTGTCAATTCAATCTTTTTACTGTAAAATATATCCAGTATCAAGTTTATGTTAGAAGGAAAGAAAATGTACCAATTGTCTATTTTTAGTTATTACGATATACGTATAGTCGTATATCCAACTTAATAACACGTGGATAAATATATACTGATATATATAAATATAGCATATGCAACACTTGTAAAGAGCAAGACTTTTATAGAAGGTTTTGACACATACATTTGAGGTTGTAAATCTTGTTGATAATTATAAGTGACCAACTATCTTTCTGTTCATTAGCTGTTTTGATTTGCTAACGTTATGCTGACTACAGTTTTGTGGTTGGCATACATTTTCCTAATGAATATGTTACCCTGGTAAATACTGCCTGCAATATATATACTGTTCGGCTAGAGAGATCTTCACTTCAGCTTTGTGGTAAAATAAGGCAGCGTTAGACCCTCATGGTAAAATTAGGCAGCGTTAGGCCCTCGTGGTAAAATTGGGCAGTGTTAGGTGCTCGTAGAAAAATTAGGCAGCGTCAAAGCCCTCGAGCCTAACGTCTGGACGTTTGGCTCAATGGTTAGAATGCTCGCCTACCTAGCAGGAGGTCCCGGGTTTGATTCCCGGTCCGATCACAACAATGGTGTCTTAGACAAACAGATTTGTCCGCCCCATCTGGTCATGACTTTCCTTGCCCTATGCATGGATCCCTGTCAGAAATCACATGCGGTAGCTACCGTAAGTCCAAACGGGTATTATCTCAGAAAGATAAAAAGGACCTCAAAATTAGGATGGGGAGCTCGAGGAATGTGGAAAAATTAGGAAGCGTTAGGGCCCTCGAGTCTAACGTCCGGACTTTTGGGTCGATGGTTAAAACACTCGCCTATCAAGCGGGAGGTCCCGGGTTTGATTCCCGGTCCAGTCACAACAGCTTGATGGGTTACGTGTAAGTGTAAGGCAAGTAAGTCAGAGGTCCTGAGTTCAATCCTAAGCAGAGGCAGTATTTTATATTTAATTTATCATGCGGTCTGTTACAAATATACATATTGAAAATTTCTATTCCATGGATTTGTCGAATTGTACATTTTTTAAGTACTTATATATTAGTAATACATACTACCTGAAGTTTGCACACAAGTCACATAGGGGCATGATTTGATGGGTTGATCAAGCAATATGATCATAATGCATATAATGTTATTCAAAATTATCTTAATTTCAGCCCAATAGAATCTATACCAAACACAGAATACAGAGTAACATGTCAATGTGGAGGAAACAACATCATCCTTATAATGTAAGTACATGACTGTTAAAACTTTTACAAATTAATGCTTATAATTAATAAGTGGAGATGGTCTACACAATGTTAAATTGACTAAGTGGTTAGATTTTGATCTTTTTCTCCAGGCATTTGCATTTATACAACTGTACCTGGAATTAGACTAGTTGTTTGAAAAAAAAAATGTAAGCATAATTATTTCACCTGTGTAATTTCATTGTTTACACTTTTCCAATATTCACTCTTACACTTATTCTGATCAATACGAGTGTTGGGTCGTATATTAAAAAAAAAGGTTTCTTTTTTAAGTTTTGAATTTTCAGAAATTGTTTGTACTAATTTCCAAATCTCATCCTGAACAGAAAATGCATAGTTTTTACTTCCAAATGTTTTTAAATTCTTTTTATCAGTTATGAAATGGCAATCTGATCATTGAATGAATTCTCAGTACCATATTATATGTATATATATATATCTGTAGATTCTCTGAAGTTTCTTATAAAACTGTTATATTGTATACCAGAATATGTTTTCAGTCTTAACTATTATATTAATGACCAGGTAATACCTTCTATTTATACTACAGATCCCTGCCCCCACAGTTCCCACAGGACCCACCTACAGTGACCATCACTCCCCCTGTGGTTCATCCCTGGGTAGACCCAACTCAGAAGATCGTTGGCTGTCAAAATCTTAACTCTGTAAGTAATATTTCTTCAGGACATCTGGAAACATAGCTGTTATCCGCGAGTCACCTCTTACTTAAACGTACGTCTAAACATGTAATTACAATACAATAATGTATGCCTGTCTATGTGGACTTGTTGTGCTTTAGAATTGCACTGATTTCCTGGCCAACCTGGCATCCTGAAGAGTGAAATCAACTTACTTTTCCTTCAAAACACTACTAGTAATGAATGGCTGAAAATATTTTGATTAAATTTGATTTGGGGCCCAGTCTTATAATATAAAGATAAAATCTTGTATATTACTAAATGTTTGTTGGTATGAGAATCTGTATTGTACATCAGACAGAAAATTATTTTTATCAACTAGGAATATTTTCTAAGATTTATTAAGAAACTTTCAATTTGATAAATAATGACTTTCATCTTTCAGTTTTCCATGCACTCCAGTCTTGGCCATGCAATACAGTCTGTCGTGGAAGAGTTCAAGAAAAATCCACCCCAGATACGATCACAGCCTTAGTAAGTGAACCAGAAGAAAAAATTTGGTAACATCGGTACTAAACATGAATCTTCATTAGTGGTTAACAACATGAATATTCATTATTGTTTATTAAAATAGATTAATATCCATTTATATTTGTCAACATGAATATTCATTAATAAGCATTTAGCTATGTCATTTAATATGATATGCTTGTTTCCCTCTGACTTTAAGAAAGATAGCTACAGCCAATGATTTATCAGATGTACTCTCATTGAAATTAATTTAATTTCACAGATCTCACTGTCTTCATCTGATGAAGTGTGTATGATTGATTTTGTGCAATAAGAATTTCTAACGTTTTCCTCGAACCACCTTGGATAAAAGTTAAATGCAGTAGAAAGTTGTATCTAGGAAAACTTTTCAGATCTAGTCTAATAATAGTTAAACTACTGAACCATTTAAATAATATGGGGATCTCTACTTCATCACTAGATCTGACACTGTGGTTTTTGTTACAGTGGACCTCAACTTGGATACCCACCAGTTCCACCTCCAAACGCCCAGTTTTCTGGATTCAACCCCGGGGGGATGGCAGCAGGGTATCCGTCGCCTCCCACCCTACCTCCCTCCATTCCTGGGGGTAGCAGGGTATCACCAGTACTAGACAGTAGACGTCAGGTACAGTATACATAAAAATTAATTCCGATTCATTAATGATCATATTCTTATTCTTGAATTTTGTGTTGTACCCAATAAAACAGTGTACTGAGACTCACAATAACAGGGTTTGCGTTGAAGCCGTCCCAATAGCCTTTTAAGCATAAAAAATTAAAAATACTCCATTTTTTCTGGAAGATGATTCAAATTATTCGTAAGGGCCCCATTTTATCTGAAAAGGACCCCATTTATGAAATGTCCAGTGCAAACCCCGAATAAACTCTTGTATATCAAGTGTAGTTCAGATGTGCTGCAACATCATCTTTACACATCAAATTCACATATCACAGCCAGAAGAAATTTTGTTATTCTTCTACCCAGTTATCTACTACACCATATGATTAAAGCAGAATGTACACATGTCTAAGAAGTGAAGCTCTCAAAATGAAGACCAAGGTCTAAAATTTTCCCCTGTGAACATGTTACGCTAAAAACATAATTTATTTGTATCTGCTAACCTGCCAGGAAAAATAGGGTAGGTGGGATGGGAAATCTTTTTATTCTTTGAATTATTTTTATTAAGGTTATAAAAATAGGGAATCTTGACTTTTAAAGTCCTTCCTTTGAAATGGCCAAAAAAACTTGATGGTATACACAAAAATATAGAGGAAGTGGGGTTAGCGGAAACAGTTTTTTTTTTTTTTTTTACCTTCTTAAAGATTGAAATGTCATCATTAAAGACGAAGTGAAATTAGAAGTGGTGCAACTGATCTTTGATCTGTTTAGACCACTAAACTACAATATTTTATTCTGCTTATCACATATTATTGAAAATATATCTGTGGTATCAAAACAATGTGACAAATAAGATAGTGAGCATTATATGAAGTTTTAACTGTATTACTTTAATACTCTTTAGGCTGAACAATCAGAAAGCACTGTGACACAAAATGGAGGCATCCCCAATGTAAAAGTCGCCTTTCCAGAGCTGAAGAAAAAAAGGTAATGAAACAACTATCATCTGTCTGGGTAAAATGTGGAAGGGTATAGGGTTTTTAGCCCCAGGATTTCTGATCTCTGTGGAGTTGTCTCCCTTTTTCCTAAACTATCCGTTCTTGAAGTCCATCAATAAGATGATATGATTTCTGTGTGAAGTGTTTCCGAAGATTTTCAACTCATCTGGACACATATATGGTACAGTAGAAAGCACAAGTCTGATCTTTCAGTTACTTAAATTTCTGCTATTTCCCCCACACAACAAGCTTTAATACCTGTTGTTACTGCTGTGTAAGAATTGTACCTAAAGAATTTTACCAGCTGCCTCCATTCCATGATCCATGAAAGCAAACTAAATTTGAAATATTTTTCTTCTTCGGTATGCCTCCCTTGATACTGCCTATCTTTTAGACTTTAGTTGATCGTTCACCCTGTGAGGAAGGGTTTTGGTTCTGTCCCGCGGCCGAGACATACAAGAGTCTTTAAAAATAGTTATCACTACTCCTGCTTGACACTCAGCATTTTTGGAGTGGGATACCTGGTTTTGCCCTTATCAGTATAATGTGTCCGGGTGGTGTGTCCTGCTGGATGTCTTTGGCAATATGCTTCAGTGAGGTAGCACTATAAAGTCAGCATCTAGACCAGCCTCCCAAAACATAAATGATGTCTTTAGCCAAGTGTTCTATTGCGACTAGCAGTTACCAGGGTTACATATGTTTTACTTTCGAAGGAACTGCAGTGTCAATATTATCCTCGATATTCCAGGGGTTACGACCACTTTCATTCTCTACAACCCTGGAATCTGTCCATCCTTGACACTCCGGGGGTAACAACCACTTTCATTCTCTACAACCCTGGAATTCATTCTCTACAACCCTGGAATCTGTCTATCCTCGATACTCCAGGGGTTACAACCAATTTCATTCTCTACAACCCTGGAATCTGTCCATCCTCAATACTCCAGGGGTGACGACCACTTTCATTCTCTACAACCCTGGAATCTGTCCATCCTCAATACTCCAGGGGTGACGACCACTTTCATTCTCTAGAACCCTGGAATCTGTCCATCCTCGATACTCCAGGGGTTACAACCACTTTCCTTCTCTACAACCCTGGAATCTGTCCATCCTCGATACTCCGGGGGTAACGACCACTTTCATTCTCTACAACCCTGGAATCTGTCCATCCTCGATACTCCAGGGGTTACAACCACTTTCCTTCTCTACAACCCTGGAATCTGTCCATCCTCGATACTCCGGGGGTAATGACCACTTTCATTCTCTAGAACCCTGGAATCTGTCCATCCTCGATACTCCAGGGGTTACAACCACTTTCCTTCTCTACAACCCTGGAATCTGTCCATCCTCGATACTCCTGAGGGTAACGACCACTTTCATTCTCTACAACCCTGGAATCTGTCCATCATCGATAATGGATTATGTCCACATTAACTCTCTGCGCCCATAGAATTTATCATTTGAATGATTACCCAAGAAATAAGCAAAAATATCATCCCCACAAAAATAACAGGTTGTACAGTATCACAATTGAAGTGTACTCCGTAGTTATGCTGAAAAAATTCTAATTGAAAAGTTTATGTAAGATATATAGCGGACGGAGAGTATTGAATGATGTATTAATGGTTAGGATCTATTTGATATTAAATATGAACATATGTCCGATTGTTGTATTTTCCAGCCTGTCTGAGCTCAACTCTATATTGCATGAGGAAGAAAAAGTTCTCGAGATGATTCAGAACCTACCAGACGTGGCCAAACTAGCCGAGGACAGGGAAAAGCTTTCAAACGAATGTATAGGCTTAGCAAGTAGGTATCTTTACAAGATGTCTTCAAACTCACAGGAGACAGAGAAAAGTTGTTGAACGCATACATGTATATGTATAGATGTAGGTAGTGGTGTAGTGCTGATCGGTTGAAGTCGATTAACTAAACGGAAAGGCCTTCTGATTCTGATCATCGATGGTAAAATTTATAATCGATTAATCGGCTGGAGATTGTTCTCTTATATATCAGGAGAAATTGACACAAATGTCACTGTCAATGGTCATACATATCAGTGACGATAATCCATTTTGGTGTTTTAGCCTATTATACATCACTAGATGTAGAAGGTAGGTATTTTTACACGATGTCTTGAAACTAACAGAGGACAAAAGAAACTTCCAAACGAATGTACAGTGGTCCCCCTATTTACGACCACTCTCAAGAACGACCACTCCCTGTATGCGACCAAGTTTCGCGTTCACCGACGTTTTCCAACGATAAATTACCCCTTCTTAACGACCACCCCGCTAACCCGACCAACGACCGCTTAATCATGTCCAAAAACGTGAAATGTACGTTGGTATCCCTCTCGTGAACGACCAAGATTTTTGCAACATTTCATTAAGACATTCAAATTATAGAATAATCAATAATAAAAACGTGTAACGTCCAGCTCATTGAAATTCATGGACCCAGGTAAAATTTGACACATTGGATTGACAAGTTGTTTACACTGCGATAGCCAGCTAGTGAGCTGTTTTGTCCACCGATGTTTTTACAAACAAGATAATTACTCCTACCTTTTGTAGACAAATGGTTTGTTGTGATGATTACAGTGTTTTTGTTTGGCCTGTTTTACCCCTGAATATCAGCTGTTTCCCCTAGGCAAAAAATTTTGTATTTTCCCAAAATTTCAATGAAGTTTCCCAATTATTAAAGCTGGAAAAAAAAATTTGAAATTTTCTTTTACCTATTCTGACATTTTGTAAATGATATATAACATCGTGATTTCCGAAGCCATGAAGTATTTTCCTAACCTAGCTAATATGAACGTTATCACTTTCAAACATGTAACATCATCACGTAGGCCTAGAGGCGTGCGATCTTTGTTGTTTTAGATCTTGATCATTAAAACGATGTAATAGATGTCATTGATTTTAAGCACTCAAATGATGCAGACATCGTAAAACCAAATACATGTACTACACAAATGAACATGAAGGTCTGGTTAGAATAAGTGATACATTAATTAGGATACTGATAGTAATTATCCAAATCATTTCTTTATATACATGTAAATTCTACTAAAAAAATATGTGTACATACAACAGCCCTGTGCGGGGCTTGCTACATTGTCGGCTGTAGACTGTCAGGGATCAAGACAGGATTTGGGGAAGTATACCCTTTTTACTGTGGTGGGGAAAAATAGGAGGCCGAAGGACTTCATAAGCCAGGGGGAGAGCACGAGAGGGGGGTGGAGCATTTTTGGAAAATTTTGCATTCTTAGATGCAAGGAGATGGCTTTTCAGCACTTTTAAGTGATCCAAACCTTCAAAATTTATATATATATATATAAAGGGGAGTTTTAAAAATAAATTCAGAGGTTAGGAGGTCATGAGAAGGGGACTTTTTAATGTGATTTGGGGAACTTTTAACAAGCTTTTTGGGGAATTTTAGGGGAAAGGAGAATTTATATCTCTAGGGGAAATTTACCGATAAACGGTAAAAAAATATGGCTGGATTGATCCCTGACTGAGTAGAGTATATGAGGGATTTCTTGTACTCTGACAGAGTGCAGTGCATGCAGGGTATGAATACTCATTCTTACCGGGATTTGACACCTGAACAAGGAGCTTTTGTTGACTGATTAAGAGGAACTTGTTGATCTTTTCAAAGGATTAAAACAACGAATTCAGAACTTCAATAGCAACAAGTCATATCTCACCATGCTGGCATATTATGGGCACAAGATGATTATAAACAACTTACAATGTGTTTTTTTTTTGTAGGAAGTGATGTTTACTTTAATTATGCTGAAAACATGGTGAACTATATATTAATAAATTTATTTGACAAAATCAGTACTTTATTTTTGCAATTTGGTATTTTCCCAAATTTCTCAAAATGTCGATGAATTTTCCCAACTCAAAAGCCCAACTCAAAAGCCACGGGAGGCTGAAAAATAATGGGAACAAAAACACTGGATTATGTCCACATTAACTCTCTGCGCCCATAGAATTTATCATTTGAATGATTACCCAAGAAATAAGCGAAAATATCATCCCCACAAAAATATCAGGTTGTACAGTATCACAATTGAAGTGTACTCCGTAGTTATGCTGAAAAAATTCTAATTGAAAAGTTTATGTAAGATATATAGCGGACGGAGAGTATTGAATGATGTATTAATGGTTAGGATCTATTTGATATTAAATATGAACATATGTCCGATTGTTGTATTTTCCAGCCTGTCTGAGCTCAACTCTATATTGCATGAGGAAGAAAAAGTTCTCGAGATGATTCAGAACCTACCAGACGTGGCCAAACTAGCCGAGGACAGGGAAAAGCTTTCAAACGAATGTATAGGCTTAGCAAGTAGGTATCTTTGCAAGATGTCTTCAAACTCACAGGAGACAGAGAAAAGTTGTCAAATGAACGCATATATGTATAGATGTAGGTAGTGGTGTAGTGCTGATCGGTAGGAGTCGATTAACTAAACGGAAAGGCCTTCCGATTCTGATCATCGATGGTAAAATTTATAATCGATTAATCGGCGGGAGATTGTTCTCTGTTATATATCAGGAGAAATTGACACAAATGTCACTGTCAATGGTCATACATATCAGTGACGATCATCCATTTTGGTGTTTTAGCCTATTATACATCACTAGATGTAGAAGGTAGGTATTTTTACACGATGTCTTGAAACTAACAGAGGACAAAAGAAACTTCCAAACGAATGTATAAGTCTTGAAGTAGGTGTCTTAATAAGGTGTCTCCAAACTCACAGGGGACAAAGAAAGCCTGTCAAATGAAGCTTAGGAAGAACTTATTTAATCAGACTAGTGGTAGATTTACAGTCGCCTTTACAGAACTGAAGAATAAGTGAAATAAAACGTCTTCAGACGGACAAACCGGTTAGTCAGTTTTTAGCCCACCATCATCAGATGGTGGGCTATTCAAATCGCCCTGCGTCCGTGGTCCGTCGTCCGTCCGTCTGTCCGTCCGTAAACAATTCTTGTTATCGCTATTTCTCAGAAAGTACTGAAGGGATCTTTCTCAAATTCCTTATGTAGGTTCCCCTTGGTGCCTAGTTATGCATATCGCATTTTGAGACCTATCGGAAAACAACATGGCCGACAGACAGCCATCTGGTATTTTTAGCCCACCATCATCAGATGGTGGGCTGTTCAAATCGCCCTGCGTCCGTCGTCCGTCCGTCCCTCCGTCCGTAAACAATTCTTGTTATCGCTATTTCTCAGAAAGTGCTGAAGGGATCTTTCTCAAATTTCATATGAAGGTTCCCCTTGGTGCCTAGTTATGCATATTGCGTTTTGAGACCATTCGGAAAACAACATGGCCGACAGGCAGCCATCTTGGATTTTGACAATTGAAGTTTGTTATCGCTATTTCTCAGAAAGTACTGAAGGGATCTTGCTCAAATTTCATATGTATGTTCCCCTTGGTGCCTAGTTATGCATATCGCATTTTGAGACCTATCGGAAAACAACATGGCCGACAGGCAGCCATCTTGGATTTTGACAATTGAAGTTTGTTATCGCTATTTATCAGAAATTGCTGAAGGGATCTTTCTCAAATTTCATATGTAGGTTCCCCTTGGTGCCTAGTTATGCATATCACATTTTGAGACCTATCGGAATACAACATGGCCGACAGGCAGCCATCTTGGATTTTGACAATTGAAGTTTGTTATCGCTATTTCTCAGAAAGTACTGAAGGGATCTTGCTCAAATTTCATATGTATGTTCCCCTTGGTGCCTAGTTATGCATATCGCATTTTGAGACCTATCGGAAAACAACATGGCCGACAGGCAGCCATCTTGGATTTTGACAATTGAAGTTTGTTATCGCTATTTCTCAGAAAGTACTGAAGGGATCTTTCTCAAATTTCATATGTAGGTTCCCCTTGGTCCCTGGTGTTGCATTTTGGGACCAATCCGAAAACAACATGGCCGACAGACAGCCATTATCGCTAAATCTTAAATTTTATATATAGGTTCCCCTTGTTTGAAAAGTACTAGAGGGCTGTTTCTGAATTTACACAGATTAGTAAGACTTAGAGGAAGGGAAAAGTAGAGAAAAGATCAATCTGACATGTAACCTATAAAGATCATTCAATGGTGGGCGCCAAGATCCCTCTGGGATCTCTTGTTTAATGTAATATTTCAAACATATATCCTGACGGACCTGCAAATGTTAATACAGGCCTTGGAAGTCTTTGTCAAGGCTCGTCTGAAAACAATATAAAATCACCAGGTCTGTCTTTATTTCATAAACAAACAACACGAACTGTTTGGAGTGCAAAAAAACGAAAACAGCCCAGTTCTCTGTGTGAAGATTGTTCCAGGCTCTATCTCTACCCATCAATTATATAAGATGAATTTAAAATTTCTTCTTTGAGAATATGTATTGTCTCAGTCATTAAATATGTTGGCACTCTGCTCAAATGACATTTTAACTTATTGCTTAAAGCTCTCAGATGAAAGCCAGACATGTAAATTTGAATGAAATATTCCTCATAAATCACCATATTCATCAGCTTAGTGATTTTCATTGATGGTCATTACATGATCTTGGTAGGTCTAAATTTTGAGGAGCTGGAATTTCCTTAAATTTAATTCATATGAAATTTCCTGTTTCCAGGGGAGAATTTGTCCAAAAAGCCCACAATCTTACAGATGAAGCAATGGGTGGCTGACAAGGTAAGCCTCATTCTTTATCTCACTTTAATCTTGTAATCATCATCATAGAGCAGTTAGCTTGTCAATATCAATACAACATGGAGTTTATAAAAAAAAAAAATTAACATGCCTCTGGCAAGATGTCTTCATGTCAATTGAATTTGACCTGAAATTAACCTGAATTTGAATTTCATGTCAATTTAAAGTAAATTTCAGGTCAATATTTTTTTCAGGTCGAATTTACCACCAGATATTTTGCCTCTATATACATTTAGAATTACTGAGGGGTTAAGAATTGTGCCTTTTGGAGGTTAACTACAGTACCCACAATCAACAGGATATAAAACTAAAGTGATGTTTCAATTTACTTTGTTCTTAATAAAAATTTAGGTACCATGACAAATTATTTTCAAATTTATATTATTAAACAAATCTGGTCTTAAAAATATGTCCTTGCTGAAATTTTGTTGCTTCAAAAATGAATATATTCAAAGTTTACTGCACCTGCTGTATCAACAATAACAAGAGTATCATTTATTTACAGAACAGCCTGTTTGAGAGTATGATTTATTTACAGAACAGCCTGTTTGAGAGTATGCGGGAGGAGTTCGAGAGTAACCAGGTACAATTGATGTCCGAGTCTGACAAGTTCCAGCCGACGAACATCCAGACATGTTTGAAGGTGTCGCTGATGGAGGCTGAGGAGGAGGCGGAGAACATAGTAGGAGAATTGATGGATAGTAAGTATTTTTAGACGCCCGTCATACCTGGTACTCATTTTCTACTCGGATTGACAGTGAGTACTGGAGTATATTAGATACTCATAGTCTGATTAGGTTAATGGGCACTCAAAACGGCCTTTATCCTTTGTGACGAGTCCTGGAGGGATATTGGAATCTGCACTTTCAGAAATGTGTTTTACTTTAGGGAAGGGAATGTTCCCCACAAATTATACCAAGAGGGTTAAAATGGCCCAGTACGATTCCTCATAATTCATCTTCCTCGTAAACAAGTTACATTTTAGAAGTGTGTTTATATTTTCGGGGAAGGGGAATATTCCCCAGGGAAAATACCAAGAGGGTTAAAATGGCCCAAAAGGTGCCTTTCCCTGATTGGACCTGACAGGGGTGACCTGCCGGACCACGTGGGTTTTCTCGGGGTACTCCCGTGTCGTCCAACATTAGATCCTTAACTCGCTTCCATCTAGGCCAACTTTTCTGGGTTTGTCTCGCCGTGAACAGCCAGGGTAATTTTGAGGTTCAGTCTCCTTGTAGTAGTTGGTGACTACCTTACATAACAACATACGGGAGACCCATCACATCCCATCCAGAACAATTAGGATAAAGTGATTTGCCCAAGGACACAACCACGAAAACACAGACAGGTCCATTTCTCAGCCACCACAGCCAAAAGTGGTAAAATAAAATAAAGTCACATTTAGGAGTATTTTAAACCACAAAGTAGGTCACTGTGACTGATATATTGAGATCTGATGATAATATTTTTTTGTTAAATGAAGCCATTTATTTGTATGTTTATTTCGCTTACTATTGTCATTGCTATCTCAAAGACATTGAATTATGATCTTGTTTTCGAATGTTAATGAGAGCATTTTCCTTGTTTTTATTTGCAGAGAAAATCAACATCGATGAGTTTATGCAGAAGTTTATACAAACAAGGATGGTAAGTGTCACAAATTCTACAAAATTCTAATTTTACGTACGATATATCTTGGTTGTCTCCCTTAAACTAATACATTTCTATATTATTCACATGACTACTGATGTTATTAATATTGCTGTCCTCCACCGCATCACATGTCAATCTCGGACTTGTCCTGTCTTAGTGTATTAAAAGATTTAGTACACTGGTACCGACAACTATCTCAATATAAATTAATATTAAGTTAAAGGTTTAGTACACTAATACCGACAACTATCTCAATATAAATTAATATTGTGTTAAAGGTTTAGTACACTGGTACCGACAATTATCTCAATATAAATTAATATTGTGTTAGAGGTTTGGTACACTAATACCAACAACTATCTCGAAATAAATTAAAGTAACACATAACATCGGAGTATTCTTGATGAGCGAAGATGTGGTTTGATGGAGTGTACAGGTCAATTGGGGAATGCCTTGTTTCTCTTAAATTTGATTTACTCAGCGTTGTAGCTTTAATCTAGCACGAGTCTTGGCAGTCGCTTTGAATCAATGTACTGTTCTATATATGTTTTTGTAATGTACATTTTGTTTGTCAATAAACGAAAAAAGAAAAAAAAAAGATTTGTAATCATTACATACGATTAAGATTCACTGGCCTAAATTTTCATCAGTATAAGTGAGAATACACCAAGGTATGCAATTTCTCTGCTGTCACCTTTAACTTTAGATTATGGACAATAATTAAATTATTGATTTCAACAACTAGGTTGATTACTTTCACAGGATTTTGATGACTGAACAAAAATGCATGTAATGATTCTAAATGCTATGTCATGTGTTTCATGTTTTTATGCATGTTGCCCACTTTAATTTGGTGTAATACAATATTTGCATAGGCAGGGGATCTTGACGACTATGTCCTTGTTCTTTTTGTAGTTGTGTCACACACGGCGTGCCAAAGAGGAGAAGCTACACCAAATCATAATGCAACAAGGCTATTGAGGATGAAAAATGGATGAAAAATTTAGAGTCCAGAAATATGTAAACATTGTTTCACTGTGCCTCATCATCATGCAAGAAGGCTACCGAGGATGAAACGTCTGAACACGTAAACTTGTGTTCATCGCGCCTCATCATCGTGCTGCTGATCATGATTGTGGGAACGGATAATGAATTTCATCATTCACTGGCCTAAATTTTCATCATGATAAGTGAGAATACGCCAAGCTTTACTGAGGATATGCCATTTCTCTGCTTTCGCCTTTTATTTTAGATTATGGACAATAATTAAGTTATTGATTATCAATTGATTTGGTATGGAGTATTAATCGACACAGGGAATTCAGTGTTGAATGATGAAGGGGCAGGTCCCCCTTTTAAGAGTAGTAGATGAGGAAATCTAGTAGTCACCCAGAATGTCTTGAATCATTGGTAAATTTGATTTTAAGCCACAAGCAAATATCAGAAATAAGGTCATTTTTATAAAACGATTATTCTGGTTACTTGGGTTTGCGGGTGCTTGTGGCAGATTTGATAAAAAAAAATCCGTGAAAAATATGACCTTGGTATAAGGTTGTTTTCAAACAATATGTAATTTCAGAGAGTCCTAATACCTGTGCTATGAGGAAGAGTGATTTAGTAAGTCGAAGACATGATTAAACTTACGACCCTTGTTAGACATTTTTGAATCACAATGCTTGCCTGCGGAGTCGTCCAGTCTGTATGCTGTTGAGTGGAAGAGTGCTTTTCTTGGCTAAACGTACCAGTAGAGGAGTTTGAGTGTTTGTTGCTTCTACGCGTAAGAAGGAGAGTTTGATTAATTACTGGTTTACCGCCTACATGACTCCACCTATTGCTAACTTTCATCTCGTCAAATAGAGTCGGCATTCTATCAACATTTTAATTATTTCGTAAGTTTATCCAATTGAGAAAAAGAGTCTGTTTTTACTTCACTTCATTTGCAAGTTGAAAGTTTGTATTTCCATGAATTTTTTTGATTATCGGAGCTTCATTCTATATATTAAATCTGAAGAAGTATATATGGCTGTGATTGTAGAGACAAGATGTCAGATGAACATTCATAAAGTATCTTGTAGCTGATTTTAAATGCTGATTTTTGTGATGTGTTCAGTAGCAATTTTCATCAATACAATGTCATATTTTGAGGAATATTTGTAGTCATGGCTTTTTCTCACTGGTTTGGGACGGGGCTTTTTGTTTCTCATTTTGGGAAGAAAATTGGTGAATAGGGAAAGATTTTGTCATGAGTAAACTGCAAATTTTGGGAATTTGGTTTAAATATGAACTAATTTCTAACTAATTAACGGCCCTAAAAAGCCCTCAAGAAAACCCCCGGGAGTTCATAGTGTTTGTAATTTTCATTAATCCGAATCCGTCACCGAACACTGGGACTATCCTATGTATCTCACATTCCAAACACTGCAAATGTATGATTGTACTAGACAACAATTGTTTAACCAAACTTTTATATACATGTATATATATACTGTCTTGTATCAACTAGTCAGGTTTGTAAATGTTGTTTTTTCCTCCAATAGTTTCAATAATTTTCCGTTTTACCAAAGATTTCATTATCAAAAGTAAAAGTATTTTGCTGTGGAAATAATGAAACTAACTGTAATTTTTTCTGTAAATTTTATTTCCAATGTTTATATTTTTAGCTAGGAGTGAAAAATGAAAACTCTTGAAATTTCCAACATTTATAGTATATTTTCATGTAGACGTTTTCTAGCCACACAATTCGACTTTATTTTCAGGAAAGAAGAACAGAAGATAAATTAAACATAATTTTTCATCGTTTTTTTTAAGTAACTTCCCTAAGATGTCCCTTTGTTTTATTTTCATCTCGTGTACAAAAAATCAGAACAAATGTATCATAATGTTGTACATATACCTGTAGCTGGCTTCCTCTGGCCTAACACTAGAAATCTGTCCGTCAAAATGTCTATTGTGTTGTTGTAGGGGCCAGAGGAAACTCGGGCTAAGTAAAGTAATACAGGAAGAGAGAGAAGCTCAAAGTGTATTTATTTAACATAAGGAATGGAAACTAGCTAAAGGTTGTATTACACTTTTTTAACAGATTAGCAGATCATTATCATTTGCTATATAAATGGTACGTTAAAAGTGTAATTAGCATAATTTAGCACAATGCCTATAGCATGAAAAGTGCTAAAATCAGATAACCACTAAAATATGTATGCTAACAGTAACTTTGCAAGAGATAAAAATCACCACAATCATCACAATTATAAAGGTTACCTCAGTAAATCGAGTTAGTTTTCAATTTGGACTTATGTTGGGGATCGAAAATGAAATCGTTTAAAAAGATTCAAAAATATTCATTGATATGACAAGAGAATGAATAATTTTATTCCAAATATGACCTTGTTAAAAGTCTGGTTAAATTACACATACAAAGTCGGGTTAAATTACACATACTATTCAGATGTTTACCAAACATTACTAGAAGATTTCTGGTTTCATGAATGGTAAAGGGGTTTCACAAGCTTTCCAACTTACATATCTCTGTTGTCCCACTGGGCGAGTAGGACAATGTGTGTGAACTTTGTTATTATTTATTTTTAAAGGTGTATTGACACACCTGGAGCTAATTGTAATAAGTTGATGGACAGAATTGTCTGAAAATGTATCAATATATTAATTATTGTTAATTGTTGGTTTTTCTTTATTTTCATTTCTGCAAATGGTGCTTAATTTCAGAGACGTGTGATGAAATGCAATCAAACCTAATCATTAAATATATGCAAGTCATACAGATTTTAAATTATCACCAAACTAATTATGAAATTTCAGTTGATTCCCACCGTTGAATGGTTTTCACCAAATCAGAACCTAAAATTATGCTTTTGAAAATATTTTCTTTTAGCTCACCTACCGTAATAATGATAAAATACGTACCTGTGATTCATTCTGTAATTCACAGAACTTTATTGCTTTATTAACTGTCAACCTTGCTACTAAATTGATCATTTGTGTTTTTGACATTGCTTCTAATTTATATCACTATTGACTAAACGTGTACATCTTGTTTCATGTTTTACTGCGTACTATTTTTTCATGTTGTACAATGTTGGATAAATTATGTTTTTCTATACATTTTTTGTTTTAGTTTTTATTTGTAACCAGAGGTTCAAGTGGCATAATCTCTCAAAGTCAATGGTTGTCAAATATATATACCCCCAACCACATTTTGTAAGGCAGTGCGTCTTTTGTTGGTGTGTATGCATGTAGTAATCACCTATGCCTCTGTGACTGTGGGGGGGGGGGGGGGGGGGGGGGTTAATCAATAATCTATATGCCTGCGACCATGCAGTGTGGTTCAGCATAACATCATATCAATCAAAGTTCTATTAGATTTCCATGATCATTGGTCGACGTTGCATTTCAAATGCTGTCCTTGACTCAATGGTTAAATGTAGTAAATGTAGAGACTGGGCTGAATGCCAGTTAGCTCAAATGGTTAAAGCGTCCATCATGCCAGAATTTGGAGGTTCCAGGTTCGAGTCCCGGTGTGGTCATTGCATTTTTAGCCAACCATCCTCAGATGGTGGGCTATTCAAATCGACCTGTGTCCGTGGACCGTCTGTCCCTCTGTAAACGATTCTTGTTATCGCTATTTCTCAGAAAGTTTTGAAGGGATCTTTCTCAAATTTCACATGCAAGTTCCCCCTTGGTACCTTACTGTACATAATGCATTTTGGGACCAATCAGAAAAGCAGCCATCTTGGATTTTGAAAATTGCAGGTTGCTCCTGCTATATCGTGTTGCATAAAGTAACCAAACCAAATGACAATTTTCTGATGAAACCGAATGAAGTTCAAATTTAAGATTGTCCCTAAATTTAAATTTCACTTAACACTGGGTTTCAAAATAGTAATTACATCAATACAGATGAAAATCCCTTTCTAATCAAACTTGACACTTTTCAATTCAAGCTGTAGGGATGACCACCTTTAATCTCTTCTGAAACATTGAAAAGAAAAGCGGTACATGGATATTATTCAATTACCACTTTTACAAAACTCTACACAGAATTGTTTTAGTAATGACACATTTGATTCAAAAGTAAAAAACAAGAAGTCTCATTTCTCCGGAATAAATTATTTATTAGGATAAAACAATGTAATATATATATATATCAATAAATTTTAAATAGACAAGTATAACAACAATTAAAAGGCTTCCAATAAAACCAACTACATTATCAAGTTTACTGTTTGGAAACAACCATAATACCAGGAAAGAAAAGCCATTGTGGGTAATCTATGTAATAAGATTACCATGGGTTACCGACAATACTGGAAAGCCATTCAGGGTATCCCATGTAATAAGACTACCATGGGTTACCGACAATACAGGAAAGCAATATTTGTTGTATGATTGCACACAAGAGGAAATCTCAGTGAAACGTTACATCACAACACAATTTTATTTAAATTATTGTAACGGCTCTTGTGACTGACGAAACCGGTCGGCAAGAAATAAAAGTTTATTCACCTACTTAAGTATTGAAGCTGCTGAATGTTGAGTTCACTCCTTCCTGATGTCTTCATAAACTTATAAAATTTTGATAATTTGAAATTAACACATTCCAGAAAAAGTAGTAATTGTAAATTGAATATAACCTCTGACCTTCAAGTATGACCTCTAACAAAATTAAGATAAAATCTGTGACCTCAACTGTAACAGTGACCTTGAATATTGCTCAGATTTGAATTTTCTGAAATGTTTCATTAGATTATTTGACGTGTAAATATGTCGCAATCATATAAACATCCCAACAAAACCATGCTGAATCAAACTATGTCATGGATTAACGATATCGGACAACGACAAACACATCCTAAAGATTTAAGCAATAATATTCATCTTATATGAGTGACCCCTTGTATATTGATATTAGAATACATTTGTAGTCATATTTACTAAATTTTTAAATCAAGTTATTTTTTATGCTTTCTTTTATTCTAACCTGGGTCCTGTTCATTTATCTGAATGTAACATTTCAGGAATAAATCTTAAGAGACCTTCAGATATTGACACAGGCTTAAGATTCGTCTGAGTAACAGACCTTCAGATATATTGTCACAGGTTTTAAGACTTGTCTGAAAGCAACATAAAAACACTTTGATTTGTCCTGAAATGAACAACTCTGGTCCAACCGTTTGGACTGTCACAAGTGAAAATGGCCCAAATTCACACATTGACATGAATTCTTCATCAATAATCATGAAATAAATAAGTAAATATTTGCCATTATTAGATCACTCAATTTAATCCAGCCCTTGAATGGTATTTAGTCTGCCCATGTTTATTATACTTTAGTTAAATATTAGAAAATGCCATTTTATTATCTTGCAACAAGCCGACTGCCTAATTTATGTCGAAGTAGGAGTGTTCACCCACGAGGCCAACTCGATTTGCACTCCTCTCGGAAGAGATAGTTAATAATAAACATGTGCATGTATGTGTCATAAATCCTTATTTAGTGAAACTCATCACTCACACACTTAAACATGGTCGCCACCATCTTGGAAGATAAATCTTCCAGCTTCGAGTCGGAAGAGGTAGAAGATCTTCCAGAAGCAGAAGAGCTACAAATCAAGTGACTGGAAGTTACATTCTAGAAGGAGAGTGCAATCGAGTTGGGCTCTGGGCTTGCTACAGGATAAATACGTATGAGCAACTGTAAGTTTACCAAACTAGACAAAGATACAAACTTAATATGCAATTTCAAGTACTGAATAAAAATGAAAATACCTGAGGAACAAAATAGTTTTGATACCACGGAATTTGGTGAAAAAATACTGTGGTACAAAAACTTGGTAAAATCAGGACCATTACAAACATTTTGGCCTTAAATTCAAGCTTAAATTTACCGTAAATCAGGAAATCAATTCAGAAATAAAGACAAGCGTTCACTAAATACTACACCCTGATCATCTTTCATCCACTTCTTTATATACACGTATATCATCACACTTATAACTGAAATATCTCTGGACATTACATTTTACATTTTTTTTTTTTTTGGTAATTGAAATTTTTTCAATTCATTTCCAGTTTAAAAATTGAAATATAGGATGTACATCTAGTATTTCATGTCATGCACTCTCAATCTCTTAAATTCAATGACAATCACAAGATTCTCCTTGGGCATATAACCAAGTTATTTTAATTATGGCCAATTCTATGTTGAATAATGCATAACAACTTCATCAATTCAACCAGTACTAGGGTTCCATTTATGCTACTGCCAGGACGCATCCACAGATATATCTGTGACACAGTTAGCATGCATTACGGATACTAGTCATGGCCTCGGAGTTGCATACGTTCATGGTCCTATCGGGAGAGACTAGAGGCAGGACGGTGAGGTCACACAAAGCTTGGTCGGAAGACTCACAGACCACAGTTTATTCAGTGACGGCATCCCAAAGCCTATCGGGGGAGGCTAGATGCAGAGCGGTAAGCTTCCCCGAAGCTTGGTAAGGAGAGACCATTGTATTCAGTACAGGAAAGACGTCCCACAGTCCAGTCAGGAGAGACTACACGACGTCTTGTTCTGACCGGTCCGCTGCTATAACAGAAAACAAGATTTCATTGATCCTCACGCTGTCATCTTCAAAGCCTGTCAGACAAAAAAGGAAAAATTTAATATGAAGCCATGTAAATATTTATATATTAGATCTTAATGCCACAATGTGATGTTTGTGAGAGGTGAATGATTATGCCAGCTTTTTTGTAATGCTGTTAAATATTTGTTAGCCAGGCAATACCATGCATACTAACAAAGAACTGTAGCTCTGTATAGTATTGGCCAGGACAATTTTCGTAAATTCCACTCCCTCAAAGAGGTACTTGTATACAATTACTGTAGGTTGCATTGACATATGGTCAGAAGGACAAACAAAGGCATACAGTCAGAAGGAGAAACAAAGACATACGAACAGAAGAACAAATAAAGGAATGCGGACAGAAGAACAGGCATACCAACAGAAGAACAAACAAAGGCATACGCACAGAAGAACAAACAAAGACATATGGACAGAAGAACAAACAATAACACCAGACAGAAGGACAAACAAAGGTATACGGACAGAAGAACAAACAGGCATACGGACAGAAGAACAAACAATAATACACGGACAGAAGGACAAAGGCATACGGACAGAAGAACAAACAAAGGTGTACAGACAGAAGAACAAACAAAGGCGTACGGACAGAAGGACAACAAAAGTATATGGACAGAAGGACAAACAAAGGTATACAGACAGAAGGACAAACAAAGGTATACGGACAGAAGGACAAACAAAAGTATATGGACAGAAGGTCAAACAAAGTTATACGGACAGAAGGACAAACAAAGGCATATGGACAGAAGGACAAACAAAGGCATACGGACAGAAGGACAAACAAAGGTATACGGACAGAAGGACAAATAAAGGTATATGGACAGAAGGACAAACAAAGGTATACGGACAGAAGAACAAACAGGCATACGGACAGAAGGACAAACAATAACATACAGACAGAAGAACAAAGGCATACAGACAGAAGAACAAACAAAGGCATACGGACAGAAGAACAAACAAAGGCATACGCACAGAAGGACAAACAAAGGCATACGCACAGAAGGGCAAACAAAGGCATATGCACAGAAGAACAAAGGAATACGGACAGAAGAATAAACACAAACTTTTGACACCTACCCTTCTACGCTGCTGATCCCTATTGGCCTCTTCTTGGCTGGCGGCAATTGCCTGGGCCAGTAAAAGGTCATCCTGCTCCTGCTGGGTCATCCTAAAGGGCAAAGGTCAAAAGGTCAATAGACGATAACGCTTTTAAATTTAGCAATGACTTTAAATTTTTACACTTTAAAAAGGAAGACACTTTGTGTACTATGGGAATCATGGTGAATACTTCACATGGAAAAGACCAAGGTACATAATGGTAATGTCTGAAATCTGCCCTAATATCTATCATGTAACAGGTGGGTAGACCTGGTACTTAAAACATTGTACAGTCAGAAATAATTGTACACACAAAATGACAGTTCTATATACAGACTACCACAACATGGTACATCAAATGGATAACTTGTGAGCTACATAAATTAACAGCTAAATATGTGCCTTATATAATGTACATGGGAAACTGCTACATGTCTGTTGGATATATAGCTTTATATAACATTTACTTTATCACAGATATGGGTAATAGGTCTTGGGATGGGGTTGGATACTTACGTCCTGTTAGAGGTATTTGTGTTGGAAGGTGCTTGTGACTCTGACATGGACATCTGAATAGCTCTCGCTAAAGCTTCTTCCTCTGTCTACAAAACACATTACAGGCAATAATTAGTAATCTTACTGAGTTATTGAAGTTAAATCTTCCACAATATTTTCCAGTATTTTATTAATAACATTTGTCAACTGATTTCCATTACTGTCTATCTTCTGGTTATAAACTTTAAAAAGAAATCTTTCCTAAATAAAGTAGACCTACTTATACATAGCTGTAAAAGTTTGCTGTGTTAATCACCCCTTGGACAGCCAGGGTCATTTTGAGACGGGGTCTCCTTGTAGTAGCTTGTGGCTACCTAACTGAACAACATACGGGAGGCCCATCGCATGTCTTCCTGAGTAATTAGGGTAAAATATCTTGCCCAAGGACACAATCACGTTAGAACAGACTGATCCGTTTCTCAGCTTCCTGAGAAACACTACCCAATACGGGTAGGGAGCAACGAACCACACACCTCGGAACTTTACTCGAGGTTATGTAGGCCAACATATCCCTTTAAAACAAATGTATCCAATAATACTCACCATGTTCCCTTGTACAGACTGCCTGCCTGTCTGTCCCATCTGTCTTTCTCTTCGCTCCCTACAAAAAACAAAATGTACCACAAGATATAATTAAACTTCATTGAAACTGAGACGGAATATGAGTAGCATACAGTACATTTATTCTTAAAAAATTATTGAAGTTTTTAATTCAGGACCAAAAAATTTCTATACGTGTACATTTACTGATGTTTATACTGTAAATTTGAATATTTGGCAGACATCAAAATATGAACCATCAAAATATCATAAATTGTCACCATATCAGAATGAACAGATTATTTTCATCCAATCCTGTTCTATATAAGGAACATAAATTCTGATGTAAACTGAAATTTTAGTTACTCTCTGTGGATACCTTTCAAGTTCTCGGCCAAAGTTGCGCTGTGTGAGTGTCGTCTGCTGCGGTTTGGACTTGGCCGTCCCTGGACCTTTGTTTCCGGATGGTTTAGAGGGCTGTGGCTGATTTCTAAAATAGCTGCGGCTCTGGAAGTATAAATCATCACAATATTTTATGTTCTTTGTTCAAATATCTTTTCACAATCAATTCAACAAGAGTGGCGAGGAATGAATTCTATCACTTGTAGAATTCATCAAACAACTGTTTGGTTCTTTCTGAAAAAGACTTGCAAACAAATCTCTTATTTGACCTTTGACCTTAAAGTATCTCATTAACCTAATTGCAAAACCTTACACACCATCTGTGGGCATTATAGAGGTTCAACAAGTTTCATTTTATACAAAATCAAAAAATATTTTACTGGCATATGGAAAGATAATAATTTATTTGTTTTTTAAATTGAAAAACAATTTATTTTAAGGGAGAAACAGTTGAACCTACCCTGTCTTGGAAATTCCTCGGCCTGAATTCTCAAAGCCTTCACAATCATGGTCCATTTCATTTCTGTGTTTCAAGCAAAAATTCTTTTGGCATTTATCACAAGTGACAGGAATGAGCTAAAACAAAGAAAAAATCAAAAGCATAAATTACTTCAGTGTAAACTTTATTTGACAACAATTGCGAAACAAATTTTACCATCATATATCAACCACTCTTGTTGGCCCAGATGGAAGCGTGCGAGGAGTTTTATTGTGGGAGAAAAACTGTAGCACCCAAAGAGAATCTACGTGGTCAGATAAGCCCCCCACACCTTTTCACATCTGATCGGGGAATTGAACCCCTGGCCACCTTTGTGAAAGGCAAGTGTGTTAACTCTGTGCCACCTGACCACCCAAATTCAAAGTTAAGATGCTTTTTCTAAAGTGGAAAAAATGTTTTTTTGGTAGAAAAGAGGAACAATAATTTAGTTTTATATATTAGAAAAGATCTGATGAATAATAATTTCATTTTGTATCTTAGAAAAGAGGAAAGATCATTTTATTTTGTATATTTGAAAAGAGGAATAATAATTTCATTTTGTATCTTAGAAAAGAGGAAAGATCATTTTATTTTGTATATCAGAAAAGAGGAATAATAATTTCATTTTGTATATTAGAAAAGACGAATAATAATTTAATTTTGTGTACAATGAGGAGTAAATAAACACACTTACTTCCTTTTGTTTGCACCCTTTGTGTGAACATCTATTTGTATAAATCTGAAAATTGAAACAATAAAATTTACAATAAAAAGGCTTAAGGTGATATGTGTACAATTTCGTATACCAACTTCTAGCTGCAGACAGGTTTAGCCAAAAATCTTATACCGGGTATATGTTAAACGTATATATACCAAATAAGACTGCCCCTCACGAGATAACGGTCTGTTTTCTGTGTACAACCTTACACATCAAAAGCTTTATTTTCTCTTTACCTAAGATAATATTTATGAGACTATTGCTAATAAAATAATCTTTCTGAATGTTTCCTTAAAATTCTTTATAAAATTATCCATTTCTGAGAATTATTTAAGTCTTGATTGTATACTGGTCTTTTGACACCCATTGATATTTGAGTTCTGGACTCAAGGTTTTCTTTTGATTTTTCAAACTACGTGTACTGTATATTTTTATAGACACTTGTACACATATAAATGGGAAATTGACAAAAGAAGACTTACATTTTTCACTTAAATTTTTTCAATTTTACTTGCAATTCTTCGTATTGTATTTATATCTTATAAACAAATCAGTGAAGTGGAGTAAAGTTGATTTGACACCAACCTTGCGCCGTTTTCTTGCTGGGTCCGATTGACAATCATTGTCAATATGTTGTCCAACTACCGCATCTGGCACCTCGTCTTTCTTGATAGGCACTGGCTTGTTACACAGGGGACATACAGGAACCTGATTATCCTATAAAAAAGTCATATACATTATAAAGCATCATTCCTTACTATATATATATATATATATATAGCTACATTCTGGCAGCTATTTGAAGGATTCTTTTAAGTTAAAATTAAAATTGCAAGTAACTTCTCATGCTGTATCCCCTCAGTGTGTAGTGCAAGTTTAGTTTTGTAAACATTTTCATTTTGTGAAATAATTTACACATACAAGTAAACTAAATTCATAACATTACTTATAGTAAACAAAGGAGAACATTGAAAAACACATTTTAACTTAACATGATAAATTGTCTTTGTATATAATGTAACATGTACTAGCTTGTGTGATCATTGACCACATTGACATCACTCAGATGACAAAACTCTCAACAAAGACCACCCCCATTATAAGACCATATGATGCCTGTCCCATGGGTGGTCTCATAAGAGAGGGACCACTGTATAAAAATTTGAGGACTTATTTGAGAACCACTTCTATCTTACTATCTAATCTCTGTACATTGACAGCAGTACTAGTTGTACCCACCTTTTTATAAGACTCTGTACACTGACAACAGTTGTACTCACCTTTTTATAAAACTCTGTACACTGACAGCAGTACTAGTTGTACCCACCTTTTTATAAGACTCTGTACACTGACAGCAGTTGTACTCACCTTTTTATAAGACTCTGTACACTGACAGCAGTTGTACTCACCTTTTTATAAGACTCTGTACATTGACAGCAGTTGTACTCACCTTTTTATAAGACTCTGTACATTGACAACAGTTGTACCCACCTTTTTATAAAACTCTGTACACTGACAACAGTTGTACTCACCTTTTTATAAGACTCTGTACATTGACAGCAGTTGTACCCACCTTTTTATAAAACTCTGTACACTGACAACAGTTGTACCCACCTTTTTATAAGACTCTGTACACTGACAGCAGTTGTACCCACCTTTTTATAAAACTCTGTACATTGACAGCAGTTGTACCCACCTTTTTATAAAACTCTGTACATTGACAGTAGTTGTACATGTACTCACTTTTTTATAAGACTCTGCACATTGATGGCAGTTGTACATTATGTGTTCTCCACTGAAAAAGTAAATACGTCATTTTCATTACAAAACTACATATACATGTACTTATACTGGCATTTATCATAGAATGTTTCAGACCAATAAATGATGACCATCCGCATGCAGTGGGATGTCCAACTGACCTCTCCATTAACATTTAGCATCATATATATTATCCAATGTAATCGGTAACCAATCATCGGTTGTTTTACTCTTCTAATTCATAGTGATGTATAATCGGCTTAAAATCAGAATTGAAGATTGGTTTGAATCTGCATGCAGGGCAAACCGATCCAATAATTGGTTTTCTAAATCAGTTTGACAGTACTTTCAGGTAATTGGTTATTGTGTTATTGGTAAAAGATTGTTCACAGCCCAAAATGTTCATGTTAACAGCACAGCAATAATACTTACCAAAAGATCTGTGAACAGGCATCACACTTCATTGGCAGAAAATCTGGAAAAAAAAGTGATGACAAATTAACATTACCAAAGATCCAAGGTACATGGTTTGACGCTCCCTACTTACCGTGTCGGTTTGTTCTCGCGATCGGAAGCTGATAAAAGAGAGTCATGTGTTCATGGGCTTCCTGTATTGTTCAGTGAAATAGTCACCAACTACTACATAGTGACCTCAAAATGACAAGTTTATGCAGTTTATGGGGCGATAAACCCAGCAAACAAACAAACAAAATCGAAGTCTGGGCTTTTCAAAATCATGTGATAGCAAAACAATAACAAACCCATAATTGAATTACCACGAAGCTGATTTGTTTCAGTTTCGCCAGTTCGTGTTTTATTAAATTTTGTCAATTTGATATCAACTACGTTACTGCTTGCTACTCTGTCCTGTATTAGACGATTATTTGGAAATGTTATGGTGATCAGCTCATGTTTTGAATGGAGGACTGATCACTGACAATCATACAGTAAAAGGGTGTTTGTCAATGTTGTATGTTAATGACTCGTCCGACGTCGTCTAAAAGACTTACCGAGTTGTTTACAAGACTTGTTTGAACAATGGTCTCCTAAATGTGGTAATTCCATTTTGGTATAATATATAAAAGCTAGAACAACGTGTTTTCACTCCTTCTTCACCTTCGACTGTGCAGTGACAGAGCAAATCTCTGCTATATAACACGGATATTGCGTCACTTCCGTTTTCATCCGGAACTCCTTTTTAAATCACTATTCCAATGAAAATCTCCGATGAGTTCAGGATGTTCCGTTTCAGGTACTTTCCCGAAAAATCTGGGGTGTTAGTCAGATAGGGGACGTGATTAGGTCAAAAACGGGATTGACTGCTACTGGAAGAGAATACCAATGTTCTCGTTCTGTTTTCCATTCTGTTCACATAACTAATCACTATTCACTATCCGACGTTTAATTGTTTTCTTTTTTTTAACGTGTAGCTTTACTATTTTTTGATACCATTTTTTTTCATATCAAGAAGTTAAATTTTTTATGTAAATTATCGAATTCTTGATAAAAAAAATAGGCACTGTTTCACTATTGGACTATTCATTATGGCTGCGCATCCAATTCCTGGAATGGTAGCTGTATTTTATCGCGTAGATATTAATTTAATTCAAGTAAAAAAAGTTTTATATATTTTTCATTACACTTAATTATTTTATCAATGAAAACAGACGATGTTGTGCGAGGAAATGTTGTAGATTCTACATGTGTTTGGTACAATAAATATGATAAAAAGTTTTTGATACCGAGGGTTATTGTCCAGCTCTTTCTAATTTTCCGGGGAGGTGCAAATAAACCATCCATCTATGACGTTTCTGCAACGTATGTCTGCTAGCTGGGAACGATCGAGTTACACAAACAACACACTAACCAACGCCTACCAAATTACAAGCCTGTTATATTACAACTACATGTACTTCTAAAAAGTTGACAATATGAGAACAAAGCAACACACACACAAAATTAAGAGATAAGTTAAACAATATAATCTCAATTAGGATAAATCATTGAAAAATCTGCACACGTTTATATTCATAGAAAATATAGATACTCTAAACACAACTCTACAATTTACTTGTCCGTACTTATTACCTAATGCAAGAAAGCCATAGTTCAACAACTGATTATAAAAAGAGTCTATCGATTTGAGACGTTACACCAGTAATTCTGGCTCTATCGTTATATCCTATCCGACCTGGCGATAAAAAGTCAGAAACTTTCCGCTGTCGGGCGAATAGTCAGTTTCCTGTACCCGACTGCTTGGCGTGTAGTGAAATTGTTTTCCGTTACCCGACAGAATAGTCAAACACGTTCCGGTGCCCGACTGATTGGCGAATGAGTGAAACTGGTTCCTGGCACAGGGACTTGAGAATTACGGTTACAGTCTACATGCATGTCACATTTGTCGTCGATACCGATGTTAGCTATTCGCTAATGATGGCGCTTCTTCATAATCATTACTATATATGTACAGTTTGCGCATACAATGTAGTTTAAAAAACTTGGATAAAATTTGAAGGGAACATTACGCCAATGGCTGTTTAATAGAGACTCGAAACAATTCAGAGTGGGATGCTAGAACCACGTGATCAGGTAGGACATTCCAGTGGTCAATTACCCTCCTGGCAAAGGGTCCCTGTTTCTTGAACAATTTGCAAGAGTTTCTTCTGATTTTATTTGAATCTACAGGAGTAAAAAGCATATCCTTGACTAGAATATCTATGTTGTTTATAATTGTATCCAGTTTCTACCATGTCGTTCCTTAATTTTCTGTATTCAAGTGTTGCCAAGTTTGAGTAATCTTTCAGGATAGGAAAGACTTTCTAAACTTAAAACTCTTTTGGTAGCTCTTCGCTGGACATTCACAACTGCGATTTGGTCATTTTTAAGCACTGGATACCAAACTTGGATGGCGTACTCTAACATTGGTCTAACAAGGCTTTTATAGAGGCACTGGAACATATTTTCATCCATAAAGGTGAAGGTCCTAAATATAAGGCCTAAATTTCTATTCGTTTTTTTGACACACTGATTCACGTGTTCATTAAATGTAAGCTTGTTGTCAAATATTACACCTAGATCTTTCTCGTTTTCAACTTTTTTTTATCTCAATTTGGTCATGACTTGATTTCAGGAACAGGGTTGGATTCTGTTTCAAATTACCAATGTTCATGTGTTTACATTTAGCAATACTTAATTTCATTTTCCATTTTATAGTCCAATCTACAATTTTGTCTAGATCGTTCTGGAGTTCTGCTACTTGACTACCTCTCCTAAATAGTTTAGAATCATCTGCAAAGAGTTTTACCATGCTAGACAAATAAGAAACAGGACAGGACCTAAGACACTTCCCTGAGGAACTCCACTTGTGACATTGACTTAACCAGACCTTTATCCGTTTACTTTAACACATTGTCTTAATTCCGACAGGAAATCTTTAATCCAATCTAGAGTATTTCCCTCCATTCCATAACCTCTTAGTTAGGATAGTAGATGTTGATGAGGAACCTTATCAAATGCTTTACTGAAGTATAAATATACTGCATTCATATTTTGTCCGTCGCCAATGATTGTTGCCCAGTACTCCTAGTAGTTTTGTTGTACAGGATTTACTAGCACGGAATCCATGTTGATGTTCCGAAATCAAATTGTTGTCATCCCCCCCCCCCCCCCCCCCCCCCCCCCCCCCGCCCCCCACGGACCGCGGACACCGGGCAGGAGGATGGGACGTTGTGGTTATGAAAATGTGTTATAACAAAGAATACAAAATTTACTAATGATTTAAATTCATATTTGTTTCCAAATTGACAACAGTCTGCTCATAAAAAAATTGTGTATGTTATGCACATCATTCAGTCTAACGACATAATGTACACAAACATGTAAGTCGTAATAACGACATAGCTTGAACCAAAATAACGAGATAACTTAACTCGTAATAACGAGATAACGTAACTCGTAATAACGAGATAACGTAACTCGAAATAACGACATAGCTTGAACCAAAATAACGAGATAACTTAACTCGTAATAACGAGATAACGTAACTCGTAATAACGAGATAACGTAACTTTGGTTTGTTTTTGTTTAACGTCCTATTAACAGCCAGGGTCATTTAAAGACGTGCCAGGTTTGGAGGTGGAGGAAAGCCGGAGTACCCGGAGAAAAACCACCGGTCTACGGTCAGTACCTGGCAACTGCCCCACGTAGGTTTCGAACTCGCAACCCAGAGGTGGAGGGCTTGTGATAAAGTGTCGGGACACCTTAACTACTCGGCCACCGCGACCCCGTAACTCGTAATAACGAGATAACGAAACTCGGAATAACGAGACAACGTAACTCGGAATAACGAGATAACGTAACTCGAAATTACGAGATACACTAAATCGTAATAACGATAGCTTGAATCGTAATAACGAGATAACGTAACTCGTAATAACGATATAACGTAACTCGTAATAACGAGATAACGTAACTCGGAATAACGAGATAACGAAACTCGTAATAACGAGATAACGTAACTCGGAATAACGAGATAATGTAACTCGTAATAACGAGATAACGTAACTCGGAATAACGAGATAACGAAACTCGTAATAACGAGATAACGAAACTCGTAATAACGAGATAACGTAACTCGAAATAACGAGATAACGTAACTCGAAATAACGAGATAACGTAACTCGAAATTACGAGATAGACTAAATCGTAATAACGAGATCACGTAATTCGTAATAACGAGATATATTTCAATTTCTACTCAAGTTGGACTCGATGAAACTACCAAACTTAATCTGTTTCATTTGCTCATGAATTTGACCAGATTAACACTGATCAGTGCGTATGAATACATGGTTAAAATCCTTCCGCGGAACGATTTCACTTTTTCTACATTGTTGTTATAAACATGGATTAATTATCAAAATTATCAAATTTATAATGTATTCTTGTATTTTATGAAAGACCAGATATGCTGGATACTTCTATTTTGACAAAATAATGCTGTTTTTAATCCTAAAATTGCGGACTATTTTACTCGACCGACTAGACAAGCACAATCCGGAACTCCTCGGGCTTTTCCGCATTTGGACTTGCACAAGCTTCGAGACATTAATATCTAGACCGCCTTTTTTATTCGAAAAAAAACCCCAATTGAAATATAAGGATTGAATCTTGATTTGGTCGATTTCATGGGGTCATGAATTGAGTTGCTCTTGAGACAAATTCAACATGAACTGCGAAACTCGTAATAACGAGATAACGTAACTCGTAATATTGAGATCACGTTACTCGTAATAACGAGATTTTTTTTTCACGTGGTTATATGGCTTTCGTACATATGGGATATCCCGTTTTAATATTTACATTTGTCGTTGTTATCTCTTACGGTTGATCAGGTGGCCGGGTTCTCCTAGTCCACGATATTACGTTGATCAGTCCCCTTAGCTCGGGGCTCGACATCTGGTAAATACGAATTAAAACCTACGACAGATCCTGACTAATCAGTGTGTCCTAAGTGTGGAGGTGGCGAGTGATCTATCAACTAAATCATTTATTTAGACATATCACAGGTGAGTGGTCAGCCACTGGACACTGGTCAGATCCCTGGACACTGCGGACATGGAGAGGCGCGGCCCAGGTTAAGTCACAAGTCAGGTAGGTCAATATAGATTCGATACAATTTTTAGATATTGTTGCTGAATAGGCTGTATTTTTCTTTTCACGTAAAATTGAACGGAAAACTAAGATAACTTAAGGGATGGGAAGGGGACGGCGAAGAAGAAAAAACTACTTCGCATTTAACGAAGTCCATCATAATTGCAAAACTAGTCTTGGTCAATCTAAACACGCATTTTTTTTTCTCATGAAAAAAATATTTTCCGTTCATTCAATTTCAACTCGTCATGGTGATGAAACCCCGCCCCTCCTTATAAAGCGGTATTTTTAATATTTTAAGCGCAGTGTAAGTGCAGTACCGCTCAATGCTCACATTCTCAGTTTTTTGTTGTTGTTTTTATGCATTTTTTAAGTAACGCATATCCCAAAGTATGTAACGGATGGATGTGACACGTTGAAAGTATTCTCGTCAGTCATCATCAATACTTGGCTGATGAGAATTTAACTAATACAAATATATGTACATGTATATATATAGGTCTCTGGCCGACTCCGATTCGACCCTGACTCCCTCGATCCACGCGTAAAATGCGACGATGTAGACCAGTATTGAAGGAAACAAAAACAAATCTATCATATTGACTGGTATTTGGTATTATCCGAGATCATTTATTTCATCTTTTCGTGTATGATGTTTGGTCTTTTCTTCTTTTCGGGGCGAAAAGACGAAATTTAAGTTTTGTTAATTTTCGTCTTTTCGCAAAGGACGAGAATTAAGATATTTGATTTCCGTCTTTTCGGGGCGAAAAGAACGAAAGGACGAGCATTAAGATATTTGATTTCTATCTTTTCGGGGCGAAAAGACGAAAGGATGAAATGGCACTAATCAGCCGCCGTACGTGTCGGTTTTGTGTTTCTCGAGAAGCTGAGAAAAGGATCGGTCTGTGTTGCCGTGGTTGTATCTTTGGGCAAGACACGTTTCCCTAATTGCCCCGGACGGCATGCGACCGACTTCCCGTATGTTGTTCAGTGAGGTGGTCACCAACTACTACAAGTAGACCCTGTCTCAAAAAAGCTCTTGCTGTTCACGGGGCGATAAACCTAGTACCTAGATTTACCTATCTGCAAATGTTGACTTATCAAATGTTGAAAATGAACATATTCTAATGTTCTTGTGACCGATTTTAAATACATATTCGTGTGAACAGTTATAACTCTCGACTCATTCATGTTAACAAAATCTCCTGTCCTTACGGTGGCTGATTTGTGCTATTTTGTCCTTTCGTTAATTTTCGTCTTTTCAGGGCGAAAAGACGAAAGGACGAGAATTAAGATATTTGATTTTCGCCTTTTCGGGGCGAAAAGAGGAAAGGACGAAATGGCACAAATCAGCCACAGTATATCTCTCTAACCTTTCATCTTGCTCTGTATGTCTTTAGTACGTTAATAGTGTTACTGGTGCAGCTAGCCCGAGTTTCCTCTGACCCTGACACCAGACATGGTGTCAGGATCAGATGAAACTCGTGCTAGGTTCAGCAGACTGATAATTGTTCAATTGAAATTAATTCTTTTGCATAACATGCATAAGATTTCTTGAAGGAATTGAAGTCGCTAGAGGGATGATTTACCGAATGTGCATTTTAAGGACAGTTGAACGAATGGCGTGAATTAAATGTGTAGCCAGTGCTTGCAAGCTATGTAGTATTTTATGTCGAACTAGTTTAAAATTTTACATTCCTTGAATGAAACTTTTACATCATTCGAAGTACACTTCATCAATCTATATTTACATTTACACTGCAGCCCCACTATATAACTTTACCAAGCTCACTTGGAAGTTATGAGTCCATAACTTCCAAATCTTTACGATGATGTCATTAATATAGTGACATCATAATTGTCACGTCGGCGATAACGAAAGATGGCTGTTGAAAAGGCTGCTCCGTCTTTGACGACAATAATTTGTTCATTCATCGTCGGAGCAAAATTCCTGGATATAGTCTTTAAAAAATCGTTGTCAAATGTAAATATAAGCATTGAACTGCTTTCAGTTGGAGGTTATCGGCTGATGAATGCCAACTGGACAAAGGCAAATTCAACATGAATTTGCCTTTGTCCAGTTGGCATTCATCAGCCCATAACCTCCAACTGAAAGCAGTTCAATGCTTAAATAATCATCTCTTCTGTCTTTCAAAATTATCTTTTCTTACTTTCGCTCTGTCCATTGTTTTCTTTATACAAACATGTCGCTATCACTAGAATTGTAATACAACACTTGAGGAGAGAGATTTTATAAGTTGTTATAACTTGTGCCCAGTCCATTTGTTTATTCCAATAAAACACGCTTAATTTAATCAATATTTGGTACACTCCTACAAATTGCCAATATTTATTTCGAAATTCATTTTTCCGGCTAACCAAAATAGCACCCATCTGGAACTTCATAGAACGTGCACTAGAGTTCAAGTTTGTCAAAAGTTCGAGTTGTCCTATATACTTTGTACTTGTAAACCAACGTCGGACGCATAATTCACCTTTGAGATGATTAGTTTTCGAACTGACCAACATGGCGTCGTCAACATCCCAGTACCACACACGCACACACGCAATTTCTAATTAGTTTCTAAGTAATTTTCCTAGTTTTGTAAGAATTATACCACTTTCTTAAGTAGTCGAATATTGCAAACTGAACATTCCTTTCATTTTTCTTTCCTCAAAAATAACGACTTTGGTTTTTTGTGTATTGACAATCAGTTTCCATTGTTCGTAGTATTTTCGAAAATAATTCAGAGCATTTTGTTTCAGCCATTAGCACACTCTCTTCAGCAAACAATTTAATGAACAACGAATGATTTCAAATATACACAGGGACTAGCGTTCCTGATATACTCATAATATAAAATACCATTAATACCATTCGCTTTATTATTGTATTTTTATTGATCAATGCAACAGCAATTAGAATTGCGCGAGGGGTCTTAGTGTGGGGGGAAACCGGAGTACCCGGGGAAAACCCACGTGGTCGGGGCTGGTGACCCCATACCTTTTCACATCCGATCGGGGTATCAAACCCCAGTCGTCTTGGTGAAAGGCAAGTGTGTTACCACTGTGCCACCCGACCACCCCATGGCTTGGATCTGTAATTGAAACAAAAGTTTGTAAGTCATTAAAAAAGGGGGGGGGGGGGGGGATGTTATCATCATTGATGAATTGATATATGTAAATCTACAAGCGAAACATGAATTTTGTCCTGTCCTGTCCTGTGCCCTTTCCTTCATTCCGCAACCCCACCCCCAAGACTACATCACAAGATGTCTTATTGTCCTTGTCCATTGTCCACGTATACAATGTAGATATGTAGATGACATCGAAAATATAAATTATTTTACTTTTCAACCTTTACAAAATAAATCATCATCATCATCATCATCACTCCTACGTACCTAGCGAGGGACGGGGAACCAGTTGTTAATCTGGCGTTGGATGCATCGTGGGAAAAGAACCATGTGCTCTTCCTCAAAATGGCCGCACACCTTCCTCTTCCAGTAAAGGTCGTCTTGGGGTAGTTCCTTGGTCAAAACTACGGACAACTCCAGTCCATAGTTAAACAACAGCATTGCCTTCGATCTCTCTGAAAAATTTGTTTTGCTCCTTTTCCGAGATCCGGACGGCTGCCACAAGGTTTTCCTTTTCCTGGCATGGGACAGTTCCACAGCTGTGAGAGCGGGAAGGACCTGAACAATCATATGATATATATTATATATTTATAACCATATCTTTGGAATACAAGGGTTCCGCCCAGACACATTTAATTTCTCATCTGAATTGAATAAACGTGAATGATATGTAAAACGTCTGAATTGCATTGTCAGATAAAAAACAGTTTTGTGAATTGATGAACACTACATACGGGCTCTCCATTCCTGGAACATGGAAACCATGGATTTCCATTTCCTTTTGGCGCTGTTTCCAATCGACGACGCATAAACAAACAGCATGGTCATAAGAACGCACAGGAGGCTACAGAATACCTCAGTTCCAATTCCCTGAAATTAATTAATTGTTTCATGATCACATTATTTCATTAAACAAAAAAATAATGAGTTTACACAGGAAAAACGGAATTTTGAAATGCATACGCACTTAAAAAACTGTAAGCTACTAAATTATATTTATTTATTTATCTATCCATCTATTTATTTCGTACAATACTTGCCCACAATACATCGGCTGGCGCTGGGCAAATGTTCTCCGCCTCTGTTCCCGTAAGATAATTCAGCATCCCTGAGACGTAACCTGGCTCGGGCTCCACACTTCACATATATATACAAAGTTACGAAGTTAAGTAATTTTTTTTAAACACTCTTGATATTCAAAACCTCAGAAACGCCATATTTGGCGTTAACCTGAGTATACATGTACCGTAATATGCATTTGTAATCGAGGATAAATTAGATTGAATTAAAGGTATAAATTCTCAAATCAGATTTTATATTGGAATAATAGCTTCCAGGGGAACTGAATGCGAAGGGTAGCCATACACGGAGAAAATTCCAAATGGACAAGTGTGTCATCAGGTTTACCACAAGGATCTGTTCTAGGACCAATTCTCTTTAAACGTTTATAAACGATCTACCGGACTCATTTAAATCGAGTATGTTTCTATTTGCGGATGATACAAACGTATCTAAAATCATTAAAAAAAAGCTAAGACAGTTCTCAAAAAGAACCTGGAAAGATTGTAAGAATGGAGCAAAAAATGACTCCTGCAAGTGTACCTTCAAAAATGTAAACATATGCATTATAGGAAAGGTGGATAAGGGAGGACCCATATCCATAAATAACCAGATATTGACACAAACGGACAAGAAGAAAGATATATGCTTAACATATTAGACTCAAAACTCACATTTGAAGATGAAATGGAAAAGTAAATAAGGCAAACTCCATGTTCAATCACCATGCTCAAGAGAAATTTTCAACATATGGACGGACGGACATGTATACCTCTATATAAAACATTGGTGAGGACCCTTTTGGATTTTACAAGCTCTGTTTGGTTGCCGAAGACATAGAAAAGGTTGAAGGTGTCCGACGAAGGTCAGCAAAATGGTTGCAGGGAAAAGTGGATCTTACATACACAGAACTATCAGTTAAATTGAACTTATCAACACTCGCATATAGACGTATAAGGACGTATAAGAGGAGATATGATCGAAACATATTATACGATTATGACGTATACGATATGAATATAGAATATAATAATGAATAAATGCTAGCGCACAATATGACGTTTGTTTACAAAGCTCTGGCATCAATATCGACAATAGACACAAAATCCTTAAATACCAATAATATTCTGAAACCATGGGATAGTGTAACATGTGTCGGCCATGAAATAGCGCGGTAGAGGAAACTAAAAAAAATACACATAGAGCTAAACGAAACGTAATTTCGCACACTTTCGGTATACATGGATTTTCCTACAATTTAAAAACAGGGTCCGTTTAAAGGACCCACTCCCCTAAAAAATCTTCTGAAAATTCCCAATTTGCCACCAATTTTGAAGTCACTTTTGAATGATTAAGTACGTTTTATATATATACAAAGACCTATATTAAGGATATTGTTGTTTTGTTTTGTTTTGTTTTTTTTTGGGGGGGGGGGGGGGGGGGGGGGGGGGAGGGTTAAAAAAGCTACAGATAACAAAATGAATTCAAAAATAATATAAAGGTAATATTTATAAAATAAACTGAAATTTGTATGAATTTTACTATTTTTTGTTTTTCCAAATGCCCTTATGTCGCGTAAAAATTCCCAATTTAATGGACCCTGGACCCAGTTGAAAAAATCCCTGTATATATGGCGCGGGAAGGATGTCATAATTAAATATTTTTGCCTAGGCAGAAATCGAATTTTGCCTAGGCAAAAATAAAATATTGCCTAGGCAAAATTCGATTTTTGCCTAGGCAAAAATATTTCTGCCTAAGCAAAAATAATTTTGCCTAACATGTTAGGCAAAATTCGATTTTTGCCTACTAGGCAGAAATAATTTTGCCTAGGAAAAATACTTAATTATGACATCCTTCCCGCGCCAAATGTATATATTTAAATACATTTCCATCAAATTAATTTCAAATCAAGAAAGAATTCCTCACATTGTTAGATGAACAAATGCTTCGTAACATACAAGTGTGTAACCCGATATGCGCACACGTATTACTGCGCATGGGAGTTGTTGTCAAGTTGTGATTATTCCTAGTTTTGAAGACGATCGGGATCGCACACCCATCTAACTTCTTTGATTTTGTTGGTAAAAATAGTTTTCAACCATTTTGTAGACAAACATCATCCCAAACTTAGATCAAGCCACGATAAAAATAATCTTTAAAAACAAAAACAATTGCAAAATTGAAAAAGTTAATTTACCGCCATTTTTTGCTTTAAATAATGACCCTGTGTCTGCAGGTCAACCACAGGGACACGTTACAATAGTAATGTATACATGTATAAAATAAATGGGGGGTCGATATAAACATCACTTTTTTTTCAAAACGAACTTAATCTGAAAAGATATATTAATTTTAAAATGGCAAAAGTCTGTCATCAGTCACCATGATATCATTATCAGAAACACAGTCCTCGACCACTTGGAGGAAAACCGCAGAAAATCGTCATATGTGTGAAAAACGGATAGTGTGCGAAGGAAAATTCTCACAGCGAATAGTGAACGTTTGGAACACTTTACCAGAGAGTGTAATGACAGCAACAAATTTAAACACACCTAGAATAGACTAGATGAAAATTGGGCTTAACAGGAACATCTATAAACTAAATCCACAATTTTGTAATAAAGAAGTTGCTAATCGTAACCGAACGGATGAAACATGTCAAAAGTGAACTTAGTATATTTTCAGGGATAACTCTGGAGGGGCCATGGGGCAACTTGTCCCATATTTTCCAAAATGGCCCACCAAAAATTTACAAATTTCTTCAATTTTCTATGATTATGTTTTGGCCCATACGATTTCTGCAATCTTGTAAAAATGGCCCATGATTTTTGGGTCCAGGGTGAACCCCGTATTTGTAAATGTCAAAACTTACCACGTAAAGTATTGGTAGACTGTGGGAAACTGGTGCATGACACTCGTCAATGCCACAGACACCAGGAACATCCTGCTATCCATCGTGGTAATCCAAGATTTCAAACAAAATGTCAATCTTACGGGAGAGATTGCTAAACTCCGACTTGACCGATTGCGTAGCAGCTTAGCAACAAGCATGTGACGTCACAAATGGGTCTGTGTAATTTCCGGATCATGACGTCATAATATTGTCTGTGTTATGCATAAGCAACCCACAGGAAGCAAGTTATTTTCGCAACATTTCACACAAGTGTATAAGAGATTAATTCAATCTAAATTTATTAATGAACATGTAGGCCTGTACATCATACATCTGTTTCATCCTGATCTCATCGGGTATTGTCGCGAGGAGTTCCGGATTAGAGCTGGCACTTCCATCTTTGACCCAAGAAGCATCTTAGGCTACTATAATGAAAAGCCTCAAACGGTTTTCTCCCGCTTCAACAGTATGTAGTTCATAGCCAGTGTCAATATTCACACGAATTTAAACGTGTAACTCACATTCACGACAAACGTCATGACTTTAAACCCAGCAATCTCAAATGATTGTTCAAAACAGGGACAAATGAACAGCACATTTAGATATATTTTCATCCTTTTTTGTGTTTAATGCCAATATTTATGCATTTTTTTTAATTTGATTTTTTGGAACTACCATTCGCGGAGAGGATAATGATAATTATGGGCTACATTATTTATTAGTTCATTAATAAATTAAGATATTAGAAATCACATAAATGTTACAACATTTTAAATGACCCGCATAGTATAAAGATAAGTAATTCGTAAGTAATTGGCAAACAAACTTATTATCAATAATTGATGTTTCAATAGTCAGACTTTTTTCATATTTAAAACTTATTTGCAATGAAACTGAAATTATACATTTGTTTGATTCAATCGAACTTTGTATGGTTTTTACTCTTCGTGTTGTTTTTCCCTTTTCTTTTGGCGTTTTTATTCTCGTTTTGATTTCGTTCTTATTTTGCAATATAATGCTGATATGATATATTCTTTTCATTTCCTCTCAGACAACGTCCTCTGGCGGGAGTCATGTATACCACATATGCAGTGCTGGTAATATTGACCTTGACCTTCCATAGCGCCCTCTGTCAACAATATAGCGAGGCTGTCTTTCTGTCTGATGACGTCACATGTAAGTATGTTTTTGGCCGTCCGTCCATTACCCGGGAAATGTTGTCGTTTTCATTATATTATCGTATATTCAATATTACAGAGAGAAATATGTCTAAATTTTCAAACAAATAGTGAGAAAAAAACAACAGAATTTTCCTAGGAGACCCTAAGGTAAAAATGAATTCGTATCATTCATTTTTTTTAAAATCTTCTTATGAACAATGATGCCTTAGTCCGTGTTATTTGACCAATAGCGAATTGAGAAAAGGACATATCAAGATGTGTATTAACTATCTCAGCAAACTTTCAAGGTCAAATCAGTGGCGACGGTCACAGTTCCAGGTGAAGTATGCCTCCTGGTATTCATGGAGATTGATATAATGCTGTAACGTAGATGCTTTAAAGTATTGGAATGAAACCAGCCCACGGTTTTTTACCCACAGACAGCTGTTGCGGATTCGTGGACCTGGTACTAGTCGTGGATGCTTCAGCCTTCACGCGCTTCACCACACCACGTGGTGTTCCAATATGGCACCCCGGCATCGCCGTGTTCGTCAACAACCTTCTGCGAGTTCTCCAAGTGGGCCCAGCATCGTTTCGAGTGGCCGCCATATTGTACAGCACAGGTATTGATGACATCATGCCTTTCAGTGTACATCAAGTCTACACCCTCCACACTTTCGGATTTCTCCGTCCTGGGTTCGGTGTCTCGGCCACGGCTAAGGGTTTATCGGAGATGAGAAAGATGCTGTCATACTACGGTCGACCGGACGCGGCCAAGCGTGCCATCCTTCTCAGTGCTTCCCATTCTAATGACCACCAGGCGGCGCTAGTAGAGGCTAACCTTGCTAGGTCCATGGGAATAGATATCCTCTCGGTAGGATTCGGACCTTTCCGGGACGTTGGTGAACTGAACGAAATTAGTCCCGGCTGGGTATTAGAAGTTCCTGATGCTGGCATGCTCTATGCTCTTGTCGGGAGAATAGCCGCAAGGTTGTGTAAAGGTAATTTATATTAATATTATTCAGCCTTGACCATAACCCCTTAATGCTACAAGTTTCCTTATTGCTAAAAGGTCTAATCACAGGACTCTGCATCTGGTTAATATTTATAGAAAACAAAATTAGTCCCTACTCTTACTACATCAAAAAATATAACACTTGAAAAGTCGGAAGTGGGGAGTGAGCTTCGATTCACTTTTAATTCAAGTTCAATCCGACTAAAATATCAAATGAACACAAACTTTAGTAATGTACCTTGGTTCAGAATCCTAAGATATCAACGTTTGTCGTGAGACAATAAAGTGGTCGTGCTAGCCGACGATGCATCGACTGTGGAACGGAAGTAGGCAGCATATTTTAGAGCGGTTTTGCAACTGGCAATCTGATTGGTCGACCGCTCTGTAAACAAAACTAACTATAATTGTTGACCAATCAGACTTGTGGTTTTAAAACAGTTCTAGATAACCTACTTCCGTTCCACAGTCGATGCATCGTCTGATCTTCAAGTGTTGATATTGTAGGAGTAGGGGCTTTTATTTTTTCATAAATATTTACCACAAGCAGACGCCTGCGGTCTAATCCTGATATAGACACACAACATAATGTACAATATATTATCTTGATTAATTGCTTTTTTTGAATGTTTGCTTGGGGCCATTGGTTTGGTTTACTGTTTGGTTTGCCGTTTGATCCTTCATTTTAATTTGCAGTTTCCAAATTTGTCCTCCTTTCTTTTTTTACCATTTTTGCTCAACACCTTTATTTAAATGTGCTAAAACCTTTTAACATTTTGTTAATTACAGAAGCGGTCAATGGAGGCTGGTCGCCATGGCTCAGCTGGACCCCCTGTTCAAAAAGTTGTGATGGCGGTGTATCTAGGAGATTTCGTTTCTGTAATAACCCACTTCCGCAATATGGCGGCTCTTTCTGTACAGGAGTTCCCGACATAAGAATGGATTGTAACACACAACCTTGCTTAGGTAAGTTTGGACTTGTCTATAAGGCGGTAGGACTAAATATAAGCTTCTCTGATTGACCCAGAACTTTCCGCATATGGTTTTCGAAAATTCCCCTTTTGCCAACACCAGGGTTCTACACGGTGTTATTGTGGTAGTCATAGTAGTTTTAGTTTAGCAAAACATTATTCTTCTACTTCCTGTCTAGCCATGGCAACAACAAAAAAAAACCAGATATTAGTATGTGGTACATGCCCAGTTGAGATTCAAATGTTGAATTGCGTTTTTCAGCGTTCTTCTCCGGAGGAGTTGATTGGTCAACTTGGGGCCCATGTTCTGCTACATGTGGATCCGGCACGCGCTCACGCTTTCGACCGTGTCTGTCTAGGTCTCAATGTAGGCCTGGAGCATCAGAGACAAGAACATCAACATGTAGGATGTCAGCTTGTCCAGGTAATGTAACTATATAACAGAACAGTTTTGATAATACAGTTCCCATTACGACTACTATATTTATTATACCCTGCATGCACGCTACTCAATTTGGTCACCTCTCGTCGTCGACAATACACTGCATGCACGCTACTCAATTTGGTCGCCTCTCGTCGTCGACAATACACTGCACGCACGCTACTCAATTTGGTCGCCTCTCGTCGTCGACAATACACTGCACGCACGCTACTCAATTTGGTCGCCTCTCGTCGTCGACAATACACTGCACGCACGCTACTCAATTTGGTCGCCTCTCGTCGTCGACAATACACTGCACGCACGCTACTCAATTTGGTCGCCTCTCGTCGTCGACAATACACTGCACGCACGCTACTCAATTTGGTCGCCTTCCGTCGTCGACAATACACTGCACGCACGCTACTCAATTTGGTCGCCTTCCGTCGTCGACAATACACTGCACGCACGCTACTCAATTTGGTCGCCTTCCGTCGTCGACAATACACTGCACGCACGCTACTCAATTTGGTCGCCTTCCGTCGTCGACAATACACTGCACGCACGCTACTCAATTTGGTCGCCTTCCGTCGTCGACAATACACTGCACGCACGCTACTCAATTTGGTCGCCTTCCGTCGTCGACAATACACTGCATGCACGCTACTCAATTTGGTCGCCTCTCGTCGTCGACAATACACTGCATGCACGCTACTCAATTTGGTCGCCTTCCGTCGTCGACAATACACTGCATGCACGCTACTCAATTTGGTCGCCTTCCGTCGTCGACAATACACTGCATGCACGCTACTCAACTTGGTCGCCTTCCGTCGTCGACAATACACTGCATGCACGCTACTCAACTTGGTCGCCTTCCGTCGTCGACAATACACTGCATGCACGCTACTCAATTTGGTCGCCTTCCGTCGTCGACAATACACTGCATGCACGCTACTCAATTTGGTCACCTCTCGTCGTCGACAATACACTGCATGCACGCTACTCAACTTGGTCGCCTCTCGTCGTCGACAATACACTGCATGCACGCTACTCAACTTGGTCGCCTCTCGTCGTCGACAATATTTTTTACATTACACTGCTGCACCGATACTCAAATTTAGTCGCCTCTCGTCGTCGACCTTTTTCTTGACAGTCCCCAACAGTCTAAAGTGTATCCCATAGTGACATTGCGGCCCTCGTAAATTTTTGTTTGTGCAGTCCTGATAATTCTTTTCATATAACTTTGCTATCAGGGACGTTTGCCAATTTGACTCTTTACATGGTATTTTGAGAGTTCTTCGGACTTTATACACAATATTTTTATTATATCCATCATCATCTCATGGACGATAATGCATCAAGTATCTATACAATATCGTCCACCTGTTCCTTCCTTGTATCCATATAAAATCATTTTGGGACGAAACGTCCATTAACACTTCGCCAATTGCACACGCGGGATATTTTCAAATGTCTTGGCCGTTGGTCACATAGCGTTCCATCATAGAACATGGCTTTGTACATGTCACGCTAGCCACCGCCTTCGGCCCACGCCAGCCGAAGGGTTCATGGTTATTTCAACTACTTCCAAAAATACTAGTCTTACTGTATGTTATTGTAATTTCTAGTACTGTTTATATATCATGTGATTGTATTTGTATTATCTGTGTCTTAATAAAGGGGTGGATTGCCATTTGACATTGTTCATGTCCACACAATGTTAGAATTACTTCTTTGCCCCATATTATATATAAATATACATGTATATATATCACAAACAACATTAGCAATATGGATATAAATATTTTTAGCTGTTGATCAATCATTAGTAGCTGGGTTAGAAGATTCCCAGCGTAACAAAATATAAAAACGCAATTTACAGTAGACCTATACAGGGGCATTTTCACGACTGGATCATTTTCGCAATTTTCGCTGTATGATTCGACCGCAAATTCAGATATGCAGTAATCGTTTCAATTTCCGAGCATTGCTGCAAACTTACGTTACAAGACGCTTAGCTTTCTTTACTAAGCATTTATAAACAAATAGCAGATCCGGGTCGCCAGTTCCAGCGAAATCTTGATGAAATCGCGAAAATAACTCTGAACTCAAATCTGTATACAGTAGTCTGTGTGGATAATACAATAGTCGTGAGGTGAAGGGCGTCACTCTATAAACATTGAAGCTCCATCTTTATATACATATGTTTACATTTGCACCACATTTTCCCATTGACACAATACTGAGAGGCAGTTGCCATCATACACCTATAACACCCAGTAGGTCACGTGACGTTAAAAAGAGGCGGGGACTTTTTTGTTGGTTCATTTTTTTTCAAAATTGACGAAAATGGGAAGACAATGTAAATATAAGTATTGATTATTGAACAGTGGTTTTAATGTTTAATGATGGGCAAATGTGGCATGGGAACCCTTTGGAACCTAACGGGTTCCGTGGCATTTGACGACCATACATCTTGCTGTCATATCGATCATAACAACATTAACATCATTGCTTAAATATATCCAGTTGAATCAACGTGGGGTACTTGGTTGTCATGGGAACCATGTTCTATGACGTGTGGGCGTGGCGTGAGACAGCGCCGCCGGAAGTGTACAGACACAAGCCCCGGAGTAGACGGACGCTGCCTCGGGCCAGGAATGGACACGGAAATGTGTAACGCAGGAATTGCGTGTCAAGGTAATATTGGGTTATTCTTGTGATGTCATCAATTTAAACATTTTAATTCATTGTATCTTAATGATTTCTTGACACTTTTTTGGCAAACTACCACATTAGGGGCTCACGGGATAGAATATGTATACTAGTAATTTATTATGTTGGATTTGAAAACCTCCAAAGACCAATCTTGAACATCCGCTCCTGAAAAAGCCTCTTCTAGCAAACATTTTCCCGCCCTTTGCACAATCGGAACACCTCGCCTCCGTCTGCGAACGTACGATGGGTTCAGACTGGCCATTTGCACTGCCATTCGTCATTCCAAACATTCGGAACTCCTTCGTCCACTAGCTACGACCAAGTAACTATTAACGACTAGACGACTAGTTAGTACTAAGGCTCAGATGGTCTCCAAACAGACTATTGGCATAACCACGGGAACAAAGTGTGACCCTTTCTTGACCTACTTTTGTGGTTGTCATACGATTATATTGAAGAGATTATCAAAACCGGCGATATAGACCTTGCAAAATTCTTTAATTTTATCAATAGATATCCTAAAATCAAAATTCTTGTCTTATTCTTCTTGCTTTTTGTCAAGGTTTTTCATGTAATTCTATATTTTCCTATTTATTTATTTATTTATTTATTTATTTTTGTTTATCTATTTTATCGATTTTAATTTTTGATTGGAGTGTCGGTATCCTCTGCTGTATTTATCAAATTACATTCGTCCCTAGGTTAAAAACAATGTATGCTGTTTGTCTGCATTGATCAGAAAACTTTTTATCACTATACAAATGAATGCATATCAACAACCAGCCCCTTTTCTTTTAGAATGTGAAAGATGTATTCTAGGCCCAGGAGGCCGACGGTATGTGGGATGTCCTCACGATTGTACGAGGTATGTTCAGTGCCCGGCTCCGGGCTATGAAGCTCTGCAGAAGATCTGTCCGCACGGACAACTCTGGAGTAACCGACAGCAGAAATGTGTCCAGCCGTCCGAATCGGAGTGTGGTATGTTGTACAATAATATGTGTTGAATTCAAAAACATCTTTAACGCTGAACATCACTGAAAAAATTACAGCCTTTAAATAAAACACCATACTTACTTCATGCTAATAATAAGCATGGAGCATAAGCATTCATAGCACTATTCGGTCAACCAGACATATTTGCCAAATTATACTGACATAATTATGATGTCACAGCACTATTTCAACATACAAAGATTTGTTACATTGTCGTGCATGGGACCGGAAGGTAGCTTTGTCGACGCCTGTCATAAAAAAATCTGTCGTCTTGAACTACGACATCGCAGCTAAGATCCGTGGCACCAAGCCCGAGTTTCCTCTGGCCCTGACACCAGACATGGTGTATTCCAAGCCCAGACATGGTGTCAGGGCCAGAGGAAACTCGGGCTACGTGGCACCTTGTTCGGTATTATCAAATCCCTTTCGTTAATTCCTGCTGTAAAATCGAGTTTCCTCTGGCCCTGACACCATTTGCTTGTGTCAGGACCAGAGGAAACTAGGGATACGTGGCACCTTGCTCGGTATTATCAAATCCCTTTCGTGAATTTCTGCTGTAAGATAGCCCGAGTTTCCTCTGGCCCTGACACCATTTCTGGTGTGAGGGTCAGAGGAAACTCGGGCTAGCTGTAAGAGTGTTACCTAAATCAGCATTATAAGATAAATTACAGTTAAGTATTATGATACATTGAATATCTAAGCTCCGTTTCAGATTTGTGCTCCGGACAGATAACAGGCAGTGAAATTTGGTATTCGTGTCGAGAATACTGGAAATGTGAAAGCGACCATAGAAATCTTCATCTTCGGTGCTGTCCTGACGGATTCCATTTTGTTCCTGGTCTGGGATGTATGAAAGATGTCGACAACTCCTGCAAGGCAGAGTGCTATTCACGGCCATCTCTCGGTTTTCAAGCAAAAAGTATAAACTAATTGTAATTTTCCATGGAGCAATTTTCAAAATGCTTAAAAATTTAACACGTGCATTTTTTTCCCTTTTGACACTTATTCAAATAATAACTTGTCAACTGCTCATTCCAATAACGACAATAACAACTATTTAAACGGTCTATTCATTAAAGGGACATTCCTTCATTTATTCGACTCGAAGTATCACTTATTACCCCAAAGGCAGAGGGTATTTGTGTACGAAACGTCATTGTGTCGCCTTGAAAATGTGACATATAGGTATTACTATTTCGGCGTCGTCATCGGCGGCGGCGTCGTCCGCTAAATGGTTTCCGTCCAATAACTTGAGTTCCCGTTGGCCACTCAAACTGCATACAGTGCTTCCTTACCAAAAGTGCTTGCTTGAGATTGCTTTTCATGTTAAAATGTCAAGGTCACTGTTTCTATTAATAGAAAATTGGTTTCCATGCAACAACTCGAGTTACCTTCGGCCAATCAAACTCAAACTTCACACAGTGCTTCCTTACCAAAAGTTCTTGCTTGGGATTGCTTTTCAGGTTCAAAGGTCAAATGTCAAGCTCGCTGTTAGTATTAATAGAAAATTGGTTTCCATGCAATAACTCGAGTTCCCTTCGGCCAATCAAACTCAAACTTCACACAGTGCTTCCTTACCAAAAGGTCAAAGGTCCGTGCTACTATAAATAGAAAATAGCAATAACTTGAGATCCCTTGGGCCAATCAAACTCAAACTTGATGCATTGCTTTCTTATAGGAAGTGCTTGCTTGTTTTAAAATTCAAATCCTAGCTTGCTGTGCGACACATCCACTTCTGTGGAATTCTTGTTTTTCTGTATATTTCGGCGAAAACTTTTATTACTGGTAGGCACAAAAACTCATATAATCCTCATTCAGGCATATATTTTATCAAAAGAAAGTTTGCACGTTTCTGATGTCCGAACAAAGGAATGCCCCTTTAAGACCCTAGAAACCATGAAATAACATAATTGTCTCTATTGATAAAACAACCATTTGTCTTCATTACAGACTGCTCATATCGTCCTTCACCCTTGGGTTCCTACTGGTACGAAGAGATCACTTCGGACTTCCGCAAGACTCTCGCATGCCCTGTCGGTACCCAGTTTTCACAAGATGTCTGTCAATGTGTTATGACGCATGAACTTTCACCTACAATGTCATTCAACAGAGGTTTGTATCAATCGGCTAACATCGGCCAATTCCGTACCCTACATCAAGGTACGGAATCGGCCGAGATGCGACGAGTGCTATGTTTGTATTGGTCCTCAAAAAGGTTCCGAACGAAACAATAAAATTCAATGTGTTTATTGATGAATTTTGACCAACACAGGGCAATTAAATTACAAACTTAAATATATTTATGTTTTCATTATTCATCATCAAATTTAAAAACTACCATTTTTTTCTATGGTAGTCTCCTGAATTAACACAAAATGTCCCAGGAAAATGATTGCTTGTGAAACGTCTCTATAAGAATGACCCTCGATTGCATTACGACAAAAGCCGGATAGTTCCAAGCGAAAATGCAGTTTTTTTTATTTGTTTACATGGCAACATTTTGCGGGTTGTTGAAGACTATGGCAATGATTGATAATCTTTACCATGACCTTATTAGGAAATGATATCTTTCACGCTTTCAATACCTTTTGTGGTATGAAGATAGACGCGTTCAATGTTCTAGCGTAAGTATGGTGGTTCCGCTGTTACTGACTCAGTACTCACTTTGAGAACGTTATATAATATCTAATATCGTTATTCAACGAAACAGAATAAGGCCCCCCCCCCCCCCCCTCCTCCAGAACATCTGTTCAAGTTAAAATGTATTTTTTTTGTATTTTTAGTCGCCAGAGTGTCTTCTGTTCATAGTTACCACTTCTTGTTTTTGAATTGGTTCTGAGCTTGAATTACCTTGTTGATTTTTAAATTTTAAGTTTACTTTATAACAGAAATGTGAATATTTCAGGGTGTCACACAATGGTAAGCATGGCGTTCCGGTCACGTGACCAAGATACGAAAAACACCCCATCCAAAGTCCGCTACAAGAATGTTGCGTATATTAACAACGAAAGCGCCATGTTTGGACAGGGCAGTAGTATCTCCTTCACGTACTTCTCCAATGTAGACATGGGTCAAATGTTATTCCTGCACATGCGCATACTGCCAGAACTAGCGGATCCCCCACAAGCCGTCCTACACAATGGAGATTGCGAGATTGGCTCCAATCCATCTCTTCTTGTTGGCATTGACAAAGCCGACAGCGACTCAGAACTTGTGTATATATTTGGAATATCTATAGAGGAAACCAACCAGATGGTTTTCCTTAATTTGACTGCAAAGGTAAGATTTACTAATATACTAGATGACATTGTATCGGAGACTATGTTAATGATACTGCAAACTTACTTATTTTAGCGTACACAAATTTCAGCGGATTTAAAACGGATTAGCGCAATGATGAATCAGCGCACCGACAATGCTTGCTATATAAAACATTGAAGATAAACTACCATCAGCGAAATCAAAATTTAGCGAAATTCGTTCAACGTGAAAATCGCTAAAATAAGATTACCGCTTAAATATGTACGTTTGCAGTACATAAGCTTAAAAGCAGCATATGGACTTTTTAATAATATTTCACCCGAGTCTGAAAGGATAGTTTAATACGTTTGAAATTCAGTTAAGAAAATACAAGATGTTGTGGAATATCCAATATGTTAGGCTTTATTTCTACTGAAAATTAATCCCAGTGAAGTCCAATTTTCGCACCAAGTTTTCAAACGTTATTCAGCTGAAGGATCTAAGGGAAGTTCATATAGCAAGGGACTAAAATAAATGCCACGGAATTTACTAAAATAAACAAGTAACCTTGCACTGTTATACAGCGCAGTCCAGAATTCAGCGACCTGGTGCTTCGTTTCGATGGTTCATCCTTGGGTGTGGAGGTTAACGGAAAGTTGGCAAAAATGAATCTCAACAAAAAAGGTAAAGAAATCTTTAGAAATACATATATATTCATAAAGGAATATTTAATAATTATTATATTGGTATTTTATTTCATTAAATTGTTTTACTGTAAATTACTTATATTTCGTGGAGGATTTATTTTCTCGGTAACACACCAGGATAGTCAACCGCGAATTAAATCCTTCGCGAATATTTGTACATGAATGGTTACCGGTTATTTATAGACATATGCAGTAGTCTTGCATAGTCCATGACTCGAATAGCTCATCATTCGTGAATTTAATGTCATTTCTAGATCAGCGTTCGCGAAATCATGTATTGGTGAGTGTATTTGAAGAGTTCAGTTAGCGAAATAAAGTATTCGCGAAATCTACAGGATTTACAGTATATCAAGATACAATTTCAACCATGAAATGGAAATCAATATGTCGATACCATAGGTATGAATTTATGATATTTATTGAGCATGGGACTAGTTCATCTCCACATTCTTATCCTGACATTCCTTTAGACATATTTTTGAGAGATCTCTGTCGCCAGGCGACCTAGTATCGACACTTTATGCCTTTAGCATCACTGACGAGTTCTAGGAGGACGAAACAGCCGTGCGTTAGTCAATTTTGGCTCAGCTGTATCTTACTCTCATTTTGCTTTGAAAAGGTGCTAATATCTTGTGTATTTTGTACAACCCTGTGACAAGTGTTTAAAATGAAATTCCTGTATTGATGCTTCAATACTGCAGGAAGCATATCCCGAAGTCGAGGCGCCTTACAACTTGGCGGCAAAGCTTGCAGCATAGGGTACAGCGCTTTCTCTGGACTGGTTGATATGGTGAGTGTTGCCGACTACATTGACCACATCACTGACCAATTGACACAGCCAATCGTTCTGAAGAAGAAAGTTGATATGTTTGAGCCTGGTATAGCTTACATTTGAGGATTATAAAATTTGCCCGTTTTTTTGTCTTACAGATTGAAGTTACAACCTGTGGCGAGGAGTAAAACATGGCGTCAGATGTGGAACTACAAAGACACGGCATTCTACATAATTTCCTATCAAATACCTAATAACATCATTCCATGGTTGCTCTTTGAAGTTTATCATTCAGTTGATAAAGATATCCTAATTAAATGATGTGCTAATTAAATTACTTTAAAATATTATTTGGAGCAGAATGGTTAAAATAGAGAAATGACTATTTTAATGTAATAATCCATCTTAAATTCTATGCTTATGTGTGTCTTTAAATACTTAGTATGGCGGTATTGACCTAAATTAAGGGCGGGGGTAATTGCTTATTGACTGAAATTGATCACGATTTTTTTAAAAACTTGTGACCTGACCAGAGAAAACTCCGAAAGACTCGTTTTCGTTTCATAAATCGCCGCGAAAGAATGTTCATGTAAGATGTAAGAAGCATGATAGGAACACAAATTATATTGGCATTATTATCATGATGAGGGAAGAAGTCCAACATAGCAAATTGTGTTGTGAAAATCAACAATATATTTGAAACTTCTGAAATGAGAAAACATATCACATTTAACCTGTAGAGAGCACATTTTGAGAGAAAAAAAATAATAACGAAATGTAAAATTAATTTCAGACTCAAGAAGCAAGCAAATAACAGCCTGGAAAAGCGTTTACGGCAGATATAATTAAAAACAAATTACAACAATAGCTATTATATGATTCATGTAATCGTTACTTGTCAAATTTTACATGATTATTCAAATATAGATATCTTAATAAATCAGCCTTGAACATGTATTTGTCTGATACCGTGAATTTCTTGTTGGGAAAGTGCCATGAAATATTGAACATGAAAATAAGCCGTCAAGTTTTGGGTACGATATCTGAGGCTACGGTCACATTTCATGAAAATAAGCCGTTTAATTTTGGGTATGATACAATCTATGAGGTTACGATCACGTGACGGTCCAATCGAATGCCTAGACGTCCTTGTTCAGGTTACGTTTTAAAGTGTTGTGAACAGTTCTAGAAACCATGGTATACTTCCTGAAAAGGACAAGATTATATACATCACGACTTATTTTCAATATCTTGAAGTATAAAAAAAAAGCGAATTCTGATAGTCAATATCTTAAAGTATAAAAAGGCGATTTCTAATAGCTTATTCGTCTACATGTAAACATGTGCAGACGACATGAATTTATTAGATAAAGAAATAATGTCGGAATATTAAACGAAGCTGATAATAATAACCAAAGATCTTAATTAAACTTTGGAAGATAGCAAGAGGTCTAAACAGATGGATTGTTCGAAAAACACTTAAGTCTTATGACCATTAAGTACGAATTTGAGAATAAATTCAAATACACCACACAGCTGTTTCGTCCTTCAGAGAGGATGGTAGGGGCCAACAGTAGGATAGATCCAGAGGAGAAGTCGGGAAAATCTAAACGAGGCTGAAGACATGTCACGTGCATTGTCCCTCTATGTTTGACCTATTTAGGATAATGGATTTAATAAGAATACATTATGAGGAGACTAATCACATAATTTATTGTTAATCATGTAGAATTAATGAATTAATAATCAAAGCAGGGATAATGATTAACTATAGTTAGTCTCCATAATCCACGGTTTAAATACAGATACGGAGCCTGTTGTTATAGACACAGGGGCTCGCATGGATAAAAACAAGTTGATATAGTAGAAGTGGGTAATATCTTTTTTTAACAAATATTAACCAGATTCAAACGCCTGTGTTATAGGCTTAGAATCTGTAGTGTCGTTGATTTCATCCAGAGACGTCTATATACATGTATCACAACAATTTTCGATAAGTTTCCGGAATCATCAGTTTATTAGATACGTTTGAAAAAAATATTAAAACAAGAATTTCATGGTTTATAATTGTTTGTTTTGCTTGTATTTGTTTTTATGATCAATTACGACCGCTTTTTATCCAACGTCATCTGCCTGTCGTGCGGTGTATCGTAAACAATTTTCGTCTCATTAATCAAGAGGACCAGAGTCATGATATTGGTTGAGTAGCATGCAAATGAGTGACCTTGGCCTACTTTCACTGTCATATGGGTCAAATATGTTAAAATCTTTAAATGACTTCTTCCGATTAACTAAAAGACCCAGAGCCATGGTATTGGGTCAGTAACATGCTGGGATGAAGGGCTACCAAAGGTGCTTAAACGAATGACCTTGACCTACTTTCAAGGTCACAGTTGTCAAGTATGCTAAGACCTTTAAACGACGTCACAATAACCAAGAGGCCAAGGGTCACGATATTCGTAAAGTGGACCCAAAAGATGTGTGTATGATGTGCTTGGCGCCTTGTGCGAACCCCACAGCTGAACATCTATTTGATATTTTAGTTTGCAATTTATCTATTGTCATGACGTATCTTTATGAAAACAAGGGCCCAATGGGCCCAAATCGCTCACCTGCAATGCAGTGATCTTTTCATATATGGGTCCTGCAGTTATTTGAAAGCATGCTACAGGACCAATATAATGTCTCTCTGCACTTTGGCTTTTCACTAAAAGTCATTTAAAGATTTAAGCATACTTGATCGACGTGACCTTGAATGTGAGTCGGGGTCATTCATTTGAACAAACTTGGTAGCCCTTCACCCCAGCATGCTACAGACCCAATATTAACTCCATGGGACTCTTGGTTATTGAGAAGAAGTCGTTTCAAGATTTTAGCCTTTTTGATTCCTGTGACCTTGAATGAAGGTCAAGGTCATTCATTTGAACAAATTTGGTAGCCCTTTACCCCAGCATTTTACAGACCCAATATCAACTCCCTGGGACTCTTGGTTATTGAGAAGAAGTCGTTTAAATATTTTAGCCTTTTTGACTCCTGTGACCTTGAATGAAGGTAAAGGTCATTCATTTGAACAAATTTGGTAGCCCTTCACCCCAGCATGCTACAGTCCAAAAATTAGGTCTCTGGGACTATTGGTTATTGAGAAGAAGTCATTTTAAAATTTTAGCCTTTTTGACTCCTGTGACCTTGAATGAAGGTCAAGGTCATTCAATTGAACAAACTTGGTAGCCCTTTACCGCAGCATGCTACAGACCCAATATCAACTCCCTGGGACTCTTGGTTATTGAGAAGAATTCGTTTAAAAATGTTAGCCTTTTTGACTCCAATGACCTTGAATGAAGGTCAAGGTCATTCATTTGAACAAACTTGGTAGCCCTTTACTCCAGCATGCTACAGACCCAATATCAACTCCCTGGGACTGTTGGTTATCGAGAAGTCGTTTTAAAGATTTTAGTCTTTTTGACCGCTATAACCTTGAATGAAGATCAAGGTCATTCATTTGAACAAACTTGGGAGCCCTTCACCCTAGCATGCTGCAGGCCAAATATTAGGTCTCTGGATCTGTTGGTTATTGAGAAGAAGTCGTTTGAAGATTTTAGCCTTTTTGACTCCTGTGACCTTGAATGAAGGTCAAGGTCATTCATTTGAACAAACTTGGTAGCTCTTCACCCCAGCATGCTACAGACCCAATATCAACTCCCTGGGACTCTTGGTTATTGAGAAGAAGTCGTTTAAAGATTTTAGCCTTTTTGACCCCTGTGACCTTGAATGAAGGTCAACGTTATTCATTTGAACAAACTTGGTAGCTCTTCACCCCAGCATGCCACAGGCCCAATATTAGGTCTCTGGGCCTTTTGGTTATTGAGAAGAAGTTGCTTGAATGGAAAAGTTGACGCCGGACGGACGACGGACGGACGACGGACGCCGCGCCACGGCATAAGCTCACTTGCCCTTCGGGCAGGTGAGCTAAAAACTGTCTTCTCACGTCGAATTTAAACGGTCCTAACCTTGTGAAAGATTATGGTTTTGAACGCCGACTTACATATTTGAAAATCTACGTCTTCTAAACCAGAATGCGCATTGCACCCTGGGATCACCACTCAATGGTTATTTGGGATCAATCTGTTTTCCTTCGTTTTTGTAAATAGGGCTGGGAGCATAAACATCATCTTGCTTAACAGTTGATTGTATTGGGGCGTTTTTCTGACATAATGCAGTTTTGATCATTCAATATGAGCAAAACATATCTCTGTGGGTGACGCCGTGATGCCGAGTTTGACAGTTCGCCCAACTTTGCCAAGGACTCACGACTGTTTATGAACTAAACATCATCAGATAGATGCAGATATATATACTATGAACAGCCTTTGAGGATATGAGGCGGGGTCTCCTTGTAGTAGTTGGTGACTACCTCACTGAACAACATACAGGAGGCACGTTGCATGCCGTCCAGGGCAATATGGTAGAACCATTGCTTAGCAACACGAAGGTTCGGAGTTCGAATCACCAAGATGTATCATATTCATATTTTGTTTTATTTCATATGGTATCGATTGACTACATACATGCAATCCGTTCACAACACACAGCGCGCCAATGGACCATGACGATCTATTTTGATACTTTGGGAATCACTGTGGTCACATGATATTTTACCTGTATTTTTAGCCCCGACTATCGCTGTACTTGGCCTAGGTCAGGATAGGCGAATACGACCATACCTCTTTAATTATAAAGTGACAGTTAGTGATCATATCACATAGATTGTTAGGATATATGGATCTTATTATCAACTAAGTTAATCTAGCTGCTGTTGAGATTGAAACAAGATGTTGGTGCTGCTATTGATATGTGTTATGTATTCACAAAGCAAACGTGATCACACCAAATTTCTTTATTTACTTTCGTAAGAATTTGTTCAACAATCTTAAATGATCCTGGGCCACTTCGTTATCGAGAAGTTGCAAAGGTATGTAACCATGCATGGAGATGTCACCATTACTCCTTAGAGAAATGACGAATAAGTGTCGTAAATAAGCTAAACCAAGTTATCAACGACACTAAGACTGTGATTCTGTTTAAAGGGACATTCCTTCGTTTGAATAAAGTTAAGGTCGTCAAAGTTAAACTTACTGGAAAATATGTATTTTTTTCCAAGTAGTATAAATCATAATCTTTACATTAATAAGACAGTTTTACTCTTAAGATAAACCAAAGTTCTTTGAGTTTTAAGTCCTGAAAATTCTTAATTCGACCCGAAGTATCGGTAATTACCGCAATGGCATACGGTATTTGTAACGATACGTCTTTTTCCTGTACATTTCGGCATTGATCATATAATCATCGCCCTGACATTGATTTCATCAATAGAAATTGCGCATGTTTCCGATGTCCGAACGAAGCAATGACCCTTTAAAGATTCTAGCATATTTGACCCTTGTGACCTTGATAGACATTCTCCAGATGCATTCAATTTTGTTGTGATGTTTCTAAGCCACCATTTAGCAGCTCTGAATTTGTAATGTCGAGTGTACCAGTGCCTGACGATACTTGTTCTAGAACTATAATTGTCGGTCAGTGTGTAAGCTCTGCCAGTTGTACATTTCCCCCCCGAGTCCCAATCATATGAAAGTACTTCCAAACTTTGTTGATATCAATTCTAGGATCGTTCATCAATTTTGAACAACGACTACAGAAATTGCAAGTCATTATACAAATGTGATTCCATTCGTTGTTTCTGAAGAAGCTGCTTGATAGGCAAATTATCAACAGACGTTTGTTTTTGTATGTGATGCTGCCGGTAATTGTAAATTGTTGACGGACGGACGGACGTTTCTTTTTGTATGCGATACTGCCGGTAACTGTAAATTGTTGACGGACGGACAGACGTTTGTTTTTAAATGCCGTGCTGCCGGTAACTGTAAATTGTTGACGGACGGACAGATGTTTGTTTTTGTATGTGATGCTGCCGGTAACTGTAAATTGTTGACGGACGGACAGACGTTTGTTTTTAAATGCCGTGCTGCCGGTAACTGTAAATTGTTGACGGACGGACAGATGTTTGTTTTTGTATGTGATGCTGCCGGTAACTGTAAATTGTTGACGGACAGACAGACGTTTGTTTTTAACTGTAAATTGCTGACGGACGGACAGACGTTTGTTTTTTATATGTGATGCTGCCGGTAACTGTAAATTGTTGACGGACGGACAGATGTTTGTTTTTGTATGTGATGCTGCCGGTAACTGTAAATTGTTGACGGACGGACAGAAATTTGCTTTTTGTATGTGATGCTACCGGTAACAGTAAATTGTTGACGGACGGACAGATGTTTGTTTTTATATGTGATGCTGCCGGTAACAGTAAATTGTTGACGGACAGACAGACGTTTGTTTTTTGTATGTGATGATGCCGGTAAATGTAAATTGTTGACGGACGGACAGATGTTTGTTTTTGTATGTGATGCTGCCGGTAATTGTAAATTGTTGACGGACGGACGGACAGACAGACGTTTGTTTTTTGTATGTGATTCAGCTGTCGGTAACAGTAAATTGTTGACGGACGGACAGACGTTTGTTTTTAAATGCCGTGCTGCCGGTAATTGTAAATTGTTGACGGACGGACAGACGTTTGTTTTTAAATGCCATGCTGCCGGTAAATGTAAATTGTTGACGGACGGACAGACGTTTGTTTTTAACTGTAAATTGCTTACGGACGGACAGACGTTTGTTTTTTGTATGTGATGATGCCGGTAACTGTAAATTGTTGACGGACGGACAGACGTTTGTTTTTAAATGCCGTGCTGCCGGTAAATGTAAATTGTTGACGGACGGAAAGACGTTTGTTTTTTGTATGTGATGCTACCGGTAATTGTAAATTGTTGATGGACGGACGAACAGACGTTTGTTTTTGTATGTGATGCTGCCGGTAATTGTAAATTGTTGACGGACGGACGGACGGACGGACGGACAGACAGACGTTTGTTTTTTGTATGTGATTCAGCTGTCGGTAACAGTAAATTGTTGACGGACGGACAGACGTTTGTTTTTGTATGTGATGCTGCCGGAAACAGTAAATTGTTGATGACGTTTTGTGTGTTGATGCTGATAGTATATACATTTTGTTTTTTTCTCTTTAACCGAAAAAACCTTCATAAAGAACAACACAAACATAGTGATCAATTTGCAAAATATATTTCTTAAGTTTGAGAAAGAAATTCTACACGTACATAATTGTATTTTTTGTTGTCAAACAAATAATAAAATAGATTAATATTGCACTCTGTATAATCAAATAATTGACAAAGAATCAAATACACCATTAAGACCAGGGGAGATAACACAAACCAAATGCATAATATGTAAGATAGCATACATCCTTAAATATGAAATTTTCTTTTATTTAATAGAAAAAATCGTTATTAAATTTTCTTTCATTTAATAAACACAATTGTTATTAAACATTTTTCTTATCTGAGTAAATTTTTCAGAACAAAATTGAAGCAATTTCCACAGTCCAAATTCTTCCAGAAAAAGACATGATATTTTTTTAGTACAATACAGACACTATAACAACACGAAATTTAAACAAATCTGAAAGGATAATAAAAATAAATTAAAGTTTCATGATAAATTCAAATGAATACCAAAAATTTCAAATGCCCCTTAATAACAAAAGAACAAAAAAAATAAAACGAAACTTTTCAAACATGTAAAACTGTTCTTCTTAATAATATTTAAAATTTTATTGATTTGTTTCACATACATTGTGTACAGCTGTAAAAACATTTCAAACATTGAAGAAAAATTATAAGCACCACAAACGGCTGCATGATACTCTCATCTAAAATTTTATGCGAAAGTCAAAACGGGCCCTTTATGCCTTTATTATAACATAAATGCATTAAAACATGAATGGTGAAAACATTATCCACTTGAAAAATCTTTACCAATTGGTCTGAAACATCCTTTGGTTAATGTGCCAGACCCATCATTTATACAAAATGGATTCCCCTTCACCGAAGGATGCTTCAGACCAAATGTGGGCCAAATCCTTTCATTCCTACAGAAGAAAAAAAGGAATTTTAAATCATTTGCTTTATTTCCTCTATTGGGCCCTGACCTCTGACCTCTGGCTCCTGAGAGGCCAGGCCCAAAGTTTATACTGAACTGATTTCCCTTACCAAAGAATGCTTCAGACCAATTATGGACCAAATCCTTTCATTCCTACAGAAGGATTTTAACCGATTTGGTGCATATCATCCCTGTTAGGTCCTGCCCCTCAGGCCCCTTGAGGGGGCCAGGCCCATCATTATACAAAATTGGTTCTTCTTCAACCAAGGATGTCCCACGCCAAATTTGGTTGAAATCTGCTCAGTAGTTCATGACTATAGCTAGTTTTTGTAAAGATGACGGATGATGGACTTACAATGCCCATTGTCTGAATGCATTCCAGTACACACTTGAGAGTACATGTATGTTTTTTTTTTACTCTAGGCTTCTAGCTGTATTTGACATGTCTTTTGACCCTTCAGATTTCTGACAAAAGGTCATTTGACAACGCAATTGCTTAAAGTCATACTGGAAGCCATGATACCATCCCATCGAAAACAGAAACTGACTTAATTTTCAGCAATTTAAAATTAATCTTAACCCTTATGCAAATATTTGAGATTTTTTCCTGATATTTTATTTGTGTTTTAACAATGATTAATTCTCCAAGTACGCCTTGTTTCATAAACCTAGGTCTAACAATGTAAACATATCAGGGGAGATAACTCTGGTATCCTTATCAGATATTAATTACTTAGGTAAACTATCGGGCAATGCTGGGTCAAAGTACTCCCGACAACAAAGTATTCAAATATTTTTATGATGATTGTAAAAAAGTGAAATGCTGTTGGAGACTCTTTAGTTTGAAAAATGCAAATTTCAAATGACAAACAGCATGAGTAATATATTATAACGTATATACAATAATTCACACATTTAAATATTGATAACATTTTGATATTTAAAGATTAAAACAGACAGCAAGAGCAGGTTCTAGGGTTCAGCACCATCTATTTGATTGTTAGAATTTTATACATACACCTGGTAAATATAATTGTAAAGGAATGTTTACTATGGATTAAATTTTAGTTTGAAAACTTCTGATTACAGAAAACTCCTCAAATAACATATTTTCCAAGAAAAATTGATCTAAAACAAAAACTACAATTGACAATTCTATAAGTCTAACACAAATTGGGGCATAATGAATTTCTGGTTTTGTGAAAAATGTAAAATTATGAATATGATGATTCTTGATGTACCAGGGTTGTTTTACATTTTTATGTAACCCTGTATAATCTGGACGCCTGTATAAACCAGACAACTAGGTCCTACTGTATACATTTCTATGTAACCCGTGTAATCTGGATACCTGTATAAACCAGACAACTAGGTCCCTACTGTATACATTTCTATGTAACCCCGTGTAATCTGGACACCTGTATAAACCAGACAACTAGGTCCTAATGTATACATTTCTATGTAACCCTGTATAATCTGGACACCTGTCTACTCTGACATGTGGTCAGTGTCTACTCAGACCTGTGGAGTGTGTCTACTCAGACCTGTGGAGTGTGTCTACTCAGACCAGTGGTCAGTGTCTACTCAGACCTGTGGAGTGTGTCTACTCAGACCAGTGGTCAGTGTCTACTCAGACCTGTGGCCAGTGTCTACTCAGACCTATGGTCAGTGTCTACTCAGACCTGTAGTCCATGTCTACTCAGACCTGTGGCCCCTGTGCTGGATAATTAATTCATACATCAAGTTATACCAAGTTTACATTAATGGAATGCAATTTCTCCACACAAAATATGTACTTAACATAAATTATTCAAAAGAATGTACCTATGTGTACTCTAAACATTAGATTATAAACAGACACCATTACTGTATACAAATATAAATATTCATTCTTTATAAATCACATCAGACCTTTAATATCCCGAACCTTTGGACCAATACCTGACTCTAACAGGTGTTTTAATATTCATTAATTACATTTTAATCCCTGTTTTGGGTCTGAACATCTGATATTAATTCAAACCTTTATTTTTCAAGCATATTTTTTACATCTATAATTCATCAAGAGGTATATCTGATGTACATTTAAGATGCCTTAAAATTTTGGCACAGTTTCTGAAAAAAAATGTTGAATGTTCATTTCTGAAAAAAAAAATAAATTAAATGTTCAAAAATTTCCTGATAAACATCGGCTTAAAAACATATCTGTCAGATATCTGTCCCTGTCATATTTGTGATGTGTAGATATACTGCTGATGTGACATCATACAATATTTACGACTATGAAATTTGCGCGTCTCAGAATTTCAGAATGAGAATAGCATCAGTACGGATACACCTATCTCGGAGTAAAAGTGGATTATCTCCCTTACTCAATACATCAAAATACAATGTATCTAAATAATTGAGAACTAAGATTTTGATGTTATTCTCATTTACGTAACAACCTGAGTTACCATGGTAACACAAATAAACAATATATTTTGGAATGTATGTGTAGGAATGTTGATATTAACAAAAGCTGCCAAGTAGCTTGCAGTATAATTATGATATAACAAAATAAAGATTCAGGAATGAAACCCAAATTGATTTTAATTCTTAATATACATTTTGGTATCCAACAACACAATGTTGGTAGGGATATGTCTAGGCTTCTATCAAACATCAAATTATTTTTTTATTTCATTTTTTTCAATTACTGTGATTTTTTTCAAATTTGAAAAAATTATTTAGTACCATATAATTTTGAATTTGCATTAAAAAAAAAAAAAAATAATTTCATCTGTAGGCATGAAATGTTCTATTTTTTTCATTGAATTAAAAAATGATATATTTCACAAAATGTACCTGTGGGATTTTAACACTTGAATTCCCCACTGTATGACTGAGGATGTTTTTCTAACCTTGTAGATAGGCTATGATATTTAACATTTGTCAAAGATTAAGGATGAATAATACTGACAAGTAAGCTTATTTCACTTATGTTACAACTTGAGAATAAATTCTTGAGACTTGAAAATCAATCATGAATAAAAAAGTAAGATGGAGAGGACAATGCTATATAAACCTGGATATAATTCACCCTAATCACTCATGCATATACCCGCTATCTAAATATATCCAGGTATGTCAGTACATTGAATATACATTCTGTACCTTTATTATCAAGTACACGTACCCGGTTGTGGCATGATCCACATTTGGTATATATATATTTTGTACATGAATTTTTATCAAATGACTCCTTAAGAAATTCATATGTCAGTTATAAGCATATTCATGATTGTACTGGAGATAAATCTAATGTTTTACCTATATATATATCAATTACCTTCATCTAACGTCCTATTAACAGCCAGGGTCATTTAAGGACGTGCTAGGTTTTGGAGGTGGAGGAAAGCCAGAGTACCCGGAGAAAAACCACCGGCCTATACGGTCAGTACCTGGCAACTGTCCATGGTAGGTTTGGAACTCGCAAAGTGTCGGGACATCTTAGCCACTCAGCCACCGCGGCCCCTGTCCATATACATTGTTAATATAATTAATATATATAATGTCTGATAATATCTAGCGGACTGACAGACGGAAAGACGGACAGATGAACAGGAGGAAACCGATACTGTAGTCCACCTGGTTTCACTGGATTAGTGGAATAATTACTGAAGACTTGAAAGAATCATCAAAATGAAACAGACTAGCCTAGGTATTAACATATACATGTCTATCTGGAACAACAACACTACCTACAAACTAGTTTACACATAAATACATGAGACAGATGAAGATTTTTGCATTTTGAAAAAATTCCTCAAGTTTTGATTCTAACTTAGGTTAATCATAAACCAGAACTTGTGTTCCTTTACTTCGGTACAGGTTTCAACAGTAACGCCATGACTTTGGAATCGGAGAGATTGTCCACGTTGATATTCAAGGCTAAATGGTTACCACGGGAACATACATATGTGGGTACTTGTTCGACTTGTATAACTTTTTCGTCATCATTGTATATAATGACTGCAGCTTGAACACGGGCTTCTCCGTTTACCGTCGCAGACTCGTGACAAAAGATCTGTAGAGTCCAGCTGTCCCCGTTTTTACGGTACGTAATTTTCCATTCTCCTTCTCTCTGACTACAGGGAACTGGGCCTGCGTATGTGCGGACGTCAACCTGTATTCCAAACCTGAGAGTGTTCTGCATCCGCACAGAATCAACGGTTAGATCTATGTAATTTCTCGGCATGTAGAAAGGACCCGTAAATGAAAGACCAAGGTCCACCTGAGAGGGACACAGCGACCTATATCTGTAGGCGCTGCCGACCAGTTCATGTAAAATGTCCTTACACTCTTCTCGTTTCATCAGGTCGGAATGTTCAATCTCGTACAGTTGTTTTACAAGCATCTGTGGGAACCTGATTAGCGGAAGCAACTTCTCAGCATTTTCTTTCAAATCATTTTCCCGTTGTTCATCTAAAAGCCAGACAACCAGTGAAAGATACAATGCATGTTCACTCAAAACGATCAGTTCAGAATTGCGCAACATGTCATTCACGAAATCAAAGTCCATACTTGGCCATTCTTCAAGTTTTAGTAAACTATCGGCATTCCAGGCAATGGTTTTGGCACATTGGTTTATGAGATCATCAAGTCCCAGAGCTTTGGCCCAAGCGTACCAACTTAGGGCATTACGAACCCGTGGCGATTTACTGTTCTCGACCATGTACATTGTACACAAGCTTTTCAGTGATGTAACATTATATTTGTCAGCTAAACACAAAATTCCGACAGCTGTTTCTACCCGTATCGAGATCTCTGCCGTGTAAAGAAATCGTAAAAATTTGTCGAAAACACACTGACACTCCATGCTCTCGCTGAGTTCAAACTCGCTGGAGTTCTCCTGTGACCAACGACTTTCGTACAACATTGTCCTGAACACATCGCTCGACTTGGCGAGGACAAATTTGTGAGCGTGGTACACTTCATCCCCGACCTTCAACTTCACGTCGCTCAGAGCCTCCTGGTTGTAGAATTGGGAAACGTTCTGGATGAAGTTCCCCTCATCTCGAAGTATATGGCTCTCATCTTCATGAACTTGTGAATCCATTTTCTGAAAAATATGAAAAATATTTCATTTTTACTTTTTTTTGGCTAACAAATAGACAATATTACCGATACACCAATAAGCTGTTACAGGAGGATGCAAGTGTCTATGTTGAAAATTTCAGGACTGTATAGGTTGCATTTTCCACATTTTCTTTTTATTCCGAATGTTTGTTTGCTGGGTTAATCACCTTGTGAACAGTCAGGGTCATTTGAGGCAAGGCCCCTTTGTAGTAGTTTGTGACTACCTCACTGAACAACACACAGGAGGCCTGTCGCATCCCATCCAGAGAAATTAGGGTAAAGTGTCTTGCCCAAGGACACAACCACAACAGCACAGATTGGCCGTTTCTCAACTTCCCGAGAAACCAAAAATGACATGGGCAGGGAGAGAGGAACCCTTTGAGTGAGATCTTCTGATTAATATAACAGAGACTTAGAATTTTTTATTTTTTTATTTTTATTGCAATTATGTTGAATTCTTCTAAACGTAATTATTGGTAATGCTTTTGGTTTACCTAACATTCTTAAGAACTTTTAAGTTTTTCATATGCAATATAAAAGTTCTGAATGGACAAGTGGTCTTTCTAGACAGGTTGTCTGTGTAGACAGGTGATAGGTAAAGAATTTATCACTTGAGGAAAACCGTACTGTGTTTTCAGATTAGCTATGGTATAATGTGTTTATATACCATCTCAAATTGAGATACAGTTAAATGGACATATCTGCAATAGTAATAATCCTAATAGTATACATCCGCAAATTTAAAACATAGTACGATTAGCCCCTATTATAATTCCTTTTAGTCTAAACAAGGATAATTACAAGAAGGTTTTTTCCTGTACTTCGTTCACTATGCCCTGCATTCCTGATGCCAGTCACATTGACCTTTGAAGTTTCAGGTCATGTTATTTTTCATGAGGTCATGTGTTTTGAGGTCAGCCAAGGTCAATGACGTCATTAACAACTGCCATCCTGACTTCACTGTCATGGTTATTTTCATTGACCAATCAAATGTGGTGTTTCATTTTGATTGAATTAGAGTGCATATCATACACAAACATTCAACATCGATATTAGCAGCTCAGTAAATCATGGTTATTTTCATTGACCAATCAAATGTTGCGTTTCATTTTGAATGAATTAGAATGCATATTATACACAAACATTCAACATCGATATTAAGAGCTAGCTAACTGCATGAACATGTACAATCAATACTGTTATATATCATACTGTATTGGAAGAAATTCATAAACCAGTTTTTTAAATGTAAATTATTCAGAGAGTAAAGTGTCCTGGTTTTTTAAAAAAGAATTATGCATGAATTCTATTCAACAATATTAATGCTGTCAATCAATTTATGCAAATATCCAATTTATTTACTTAGAGACCGATCAATATTTGCCTGCAAATCAGAATCATACTGAATACAATTTAAATATTAAATATAAAATTTCAGATCATTGTCACAAAATAAACTCGAGGTCTTAATTGTACAAATTGATGATTCAAGATAAATTATATTGAATCTTCAAGCTGTTAATACATACTGAAACTATAATTATAATGTGATATTTAAGTAACAATTGAGAAATCTATTTTAAAATGCTGGAAATAGCAAGTCATACCATGGCACAGTGAACAAAGAGATTCCATCAACAAAATCCTCAAATTAGATTAAATAGATATTTTATCTTAATTAAATTTGATGCAAATCAAATTTTTTGATTCATTACTAGTAGCCAGTGCTACAATTAACAGCATTAGTTAATTAAAATCATGTCAATATAAAAATTATTTATTTTATAACCATTGCGAAACAAGTTAAACCAACTTGCCACCCTCTTGAGATGCCAAAGTGGGAAATCTCCCACAAAGGGATTGTTCTAAGTCGGAGATTTAGCGCGGCAACATACAATTGTTTTTGTGCAGTGATTTTCATCATAAAGAACCCTATATTGTTTTATTAGTCTAACAAGATAAAGAATTAAGTATTTTTAAATACACATCTAGACGCCATATATAGGGTAAGTGATATTAAGAAAAAAAGTGATTTTGTCTTTCATTTATAAAGATCAGCTTTCATTTATAATGATCAGTATATAAATTATAATCTTAAAATATAGTAAAAGCAAATCTAGAAAGGCTTATTCAAACAATGACCCGAAGCAGTTACATATACATATACATGTATCTATATTAATATTATATGATTTTTTATTTTTATTTATCTATTTTTTTTTTGGTTTTGGTTTTGGTCTAATTAACGATTTTTTAATCATTCCATCTATTCTAATTTCTCAATGTAACCTGTGAGTTTCGTTAATTTTCGGAAAAAAGATATGATTAATCGGTAATGTAATCATATTTAGTATAAGCTACGACTAATTTCAAAATATGATACACATAACATCACAGAAAACCTGTAAACACTCTTATGAAATCTTTATAATGATTGTATATCCCATTACTACTATCAGTGAATCTGTGTCATTGTAGAGATCTAATGGAAGAATGACACCTATTTAAAGTGTCGTCTGGTAAAAGCTTGTATACTTTCTCTACACAGCCAAGTGTATAATGAGATGTTCAGGTTTGATTGTCTGAATCTGAATTCACTTTCTTTTCAAGAAGTTATCTGTGTGCTTGCTTACAATTTACAATTTTATGTTTTTGAAATATTACATATACACTTTACACATAACTAATGTGGATTGATGCAACTTCACTGATCACAGCCGAGAACAAAGTATAAAGTTGCTGAAGACATTTATGCTGCCATTATGAAGACACACACAGAGCAGGTATTCGTCAGGTACAAGACTTGGGACTGGTAGGCAACACAAACTGACAAAACAATTCCTGTGAAATGATCCGTATATCATAATGATTATATAAATGATATATATATATAATAGAGTATGAGTAATTAAATTTTAAGGGTCATCTATATAGTAGAATAATGTTGAATTTCAAACTCGAATAAATATCTAAAGATTTGCACAAAAATAGTCATGTAATATACCAACATGTTTGTTTGGACATGTAGTTTCTTACAATCAGCAATAATTTGCATTTTTCATATGTTTTGTTGAAATTTACAGACAGCTTAACAAATTACATGTCAACAGCAAGTTCCAAGGTTTGCAATGATACTAAAAGTTCATCAAGTTATTTCTGTTACGTTGCACTATAGTAGGAATTTATACCACAGACTTGTAAAATATCCCTGTTTTGACTGGATTTGCTGTTTACATGCCCCTTAACTACTGCTTCCGCTACTGGGATCAAACTAGGGAACTCTGGCTCAGTAGTCAAACACTAATTTGGTCAAGCTTAAGAGAAGTTCTCTCTAGCCGAGCTATATATTACAGCTAGTAGTTACTAGGGTTACATACCGTTAACCACCCCTCCAGGGAAGAATTTGTCCTCTAGTTTTCTGGGGTTACAGTGATGCTTTCACAAGTAATGTTAAGTATAATCCCTGAGTCCGAGTTCACTGATTTCACGATTAATCAAAATTAAACCACTTCCTCTGCTAGGAATCGAACCCTGAACCGCTGGCTTAGTAGTCCAACACTCAACAGATCAATCTTAATAAAGAAGTTTTCTCCAGCCGAGCTGTATACTGTGGCTAGTATTTCCAGGGTTACATATAGCAATACATATACAGACTATTTTTATAATAAAGGGGTAATTACATCAAATATGATAGGTCAAATTCTGTGCATACAAGGACCTAGCCAGTCCGCCAAGCACTAAACCAAGCATCAAAGCTAATGGGTGAAGACAAAATTAGTCCATTTGTAATCATCATACAGTATTTTCCTCAATAACAAGTCAATGAAAAAACATTTTTAAAAAGTCCAAGCAATGGAAGACAGTGTAAGATGCATACGGTAATTTCTGCCTCCATGCCCTTCAGTAATTATTTCCCAGAGTGAAGTTGTAATTAATCAATATAGTCCCAGTGCCAGGAAATGTACAATAATTCATTGTTGAAGTCTAATTTGTTAAATATTGTTGTTGTTGTCAACGTGAGGACATGGTGTTACCCAAGAAATCCATTTCTATTTTCTGTATGCTACTACATTCATTAAAGGGGCATTCCTTTGTCTTGAATAAAGTTAAGGGCGTCAAAATTGAAACTTACTGGAAAATATGTATTTGTTCCAAGTAGTAAAAGTTATAATCTTTACATTAATAAGGTAGTTTTACTCTCAAGATTAACCAAAGTTCTTTGAGTACTATGTCCTGAAAATTCTTAATTCTCCCCGAAGTATCAGTAATTACCGCAAAGACATACAGTATTTGTATACGATACGCCTTTTTCTTGTACATTTCGGCGTTAATTTCATTACATGTAGGCACAGACACTCATTTAATCATCCCTCGGACATAGATTTCATCAATAGAAATTGTTCATGTTTCTGATGTCTGAACGAAGGAATGCTCTTTTAAAGCCTGGATCAAGTTTGAACGTTATATACATGTATACTGTAACCATCAACTTCGACCAAGAAATAAGAATATCCTTATTCTCTAAATAAAAGATTCACACGCAGACCCTTGTGGATAAAAGACCTAATTTCTTTAAGGTATTCCTAGAGATACGATCATGAGATCAAATAAAATAATTGGTTTTTGTTCCAACAGGAAGTCTGACGCATCAGTACCTGTCAATTACTTTTAACAATGAAGATCTAGACTATATAGAGAAACTCCAATCTATTGTACACTAATAAATAAACATTCAATCTTGAGGCCCAAATGACTACTTACTCCAACAGAATACTCCCTCACCCTCAATTTCTACGTACATGGAATTAAATTAAGATGAGACACACCTTTAATGCTCCATTTTAACTTAATTAAACCCAGACCAAATTATCTCCACCCTTTAATTTTGTCTAAATCAAATTTAGATAATTATCTTTATACATACAATACGGCCAACACCACAGACACTCAAGTACCTGAAGGGGTATTCAAAGGTGATTGACGCCATCACTTTCAACAAAGAAATACATTTCGGGTTAAAACAGTACATATTAGACTTTGGTAAAATAGCAATATACACCTCCTTTGATGCAGAAACATTAACATATCAAAAAGTATTTTTCCATCAGAAAATATCTGAATGAATTTATAATGGAAAAAATCTGAAGATATTTAAAGTTTAAAATACTGATTACGCTCCACTAGCATGACAGATGACATAATTCGATTTCTGATATACGCAAGGGCTACACCCATATATTGTGATAATATTATTACACCAACCTAGCAACATTCTAAGGCAATACTTTTTTTTTTTTTTAAAGATCAATGAAAGAATTGGATTTTCTTTCATTGCGTCAATGTACTTGGATTTTCTTTCATTGCGTCAATGTAATAGAAACTAAAGCGTAATGAATTCTCACAATATCTGTCTAAAATTATTTGGGTTTATACACAGGTACCAATTCATTGACATCATAAATCTTACTTTATACTAAAGAGAAAAAGAAACGTAATAAGAAATTGCCTGGTTTATTAGAAATGAAAAGATCTTATGAAATGACGAAATAATGGTGTAATTGAAAGATAGGGAAAGACTGTCGTCCCTGAAAATTTCATCCAAGTACATTTAGTACCCAAATTTTTGATAGATTTACAATATTGACAGGCCCTGATCATGAATGCTCACGCTATTCATTTTAAGAGGGGTACCCCTGTAGAATACTAAACGTACGTGAATGGAATTTTCACATGCGACAAATGGTTCCCTATCTTTCAATGACACCATAATCACATTCTATAACATCTCCTTATTTCCTGTAGTAAACTGGGCTATTTCTAATTGTGTTTCCTTTTCTTTTTAGTTTATAGGTGGACACTGAATGTCAAACGTCTAAGAGGTGAGCTTGCCCTTTACTTAAAATTCCATTCTTTTATCCACTGTCTACCATATGGAATAGTCTGAAATCATAATGGTCAAATAATGAACACCCTGACCATCCTGTGGTCATTCTCTGGTCATCCTGTGGTCATCCTGTGGTCAGCAAGTCCAAATTTCTCTGATATATTAAACTTGGATTGAAGTAGAGTTGAAGTCCAAGAAGAAATAAAATATTTAAAACAAGTTAAATATTTTATACGTGAAGTAATATTCATTTCACAGACTAAAATTCTTATCCAGATTTCTATAGAGAAACATGTATCCTTGTTTTGAAGGCATATTTCAGAATATTGATTTTTACTTTAGTTGAAAGTTACCGAATCAACACTCGGGCCTTTAGAACCATTGCAACAAAGAAACTACAGAAAAACAAAGCGTTTTACCTTTGTTTTGATGTCCTCGTCCTCATGAACAGGTGAATGTCTAGCGACCTCACCCGCCACCTCTAAGTCTGGATTAGGATCAGACATACTTCAAGTATACACAGCAAAAATAGCACATCCAAAGTGACGTAACCGCTGACCCAATACACAACTTAGACCCGAACCACCTGATCGTTACTTAATATTCTGCTGTGTGTACGTTAAGATTGCGTTATCAAATTCCTTGACTTTATATCCATATAGGGGTGTCCAGCAGCTTACAAAATCCACAAGTACATCAACACTCAGAATTAATATAGTCAATAACTCTACAGCTGTCAACCCAGATACAGAGCTATATACTCTTATTTTGCTTCATCATGTGGACTTAAAACAGACGTACAATAAGTGTTTGTCCGTGCTCATACATCCATGGGCGTACATGGAGAAAGGTCAGCATTTAACACTTCAATATGGTGAAAACCACTTTCCTCCGTTCATTATAGTCTTTTAAACTAGTACATTGAAATACAGGTAGCGGTTTCCATTATAGTCAGAAACAGCATGGAGCTTTTACCTGATAGGTCACAAATCACAGATTGTCCATTCCGACTTAAATCTTATTAAGATAAAGAAGTTTCTCTCGATATCCCAGTCAGAAAAGGCTTGTCTCTAAATCCAAAACGTCTGCTTTTCTTATCCATACCTCGTTCAGAGGGAAATATCTCTAAATCCAAATCTATTTCCTTTCTCATACCTCCGTCAGAAACACACACATGTCTCTGAATTCGTTTCAAGCAGATTTCTCACGTAATTTTCTGAGACAATTAAAATCTCTGCGACTCCTGGTCTTTAATTTTAGTTACAGATGAAACAACCTCTCTCCCAGACTAGCGTGTCCTATACAGGTGTGTGGCGTTTATATATATATATATCTTTACCTATATACAGAGTACCTGTAAACCTGTCAGCTGAGATGATGAGTGTGTATTTGTGTATTAAGTAGCAAGCTGGCTCACAAGTAGTGTCCCGCTTCTGGGCCAACAAGCCACAAACCAAGTTCCCATAAATTAATCTTCGTATCAAATATACCTGTCCATTTCTTAGCAAGCAAAACCACATTTCATATATTAATCTTTGCATCAAATATACCTGTTCCCCTCTGGGCTTACAAACTACTGCTACAAATTAATCAATTGACAGCACAGTCGTGTGTAGTCTATTTAAAAATAACATACACAAGAAGGTCTTATCAGCGATAACAAATAAGAAAAGGTAAACAAATACGGCCATTTTGTTTGTTTATATAATGAATAGAAACAAGAAAATATATATGTTTACTTGACTTTCTATTTATTGATATGTTCAAAGTAAACACCAAACAAAGACAATCTGTGGATATTAAGAACCATCAGCGATCTTATAATAAACAATTCAGTACCACAAGGGTTAAGAACCATCGCTGAATTCTTACAATAAACAATTCAGTACCACAAATGTTAAGAACCATCAGATAACTTGCAACAAACAATTTAGTACCACAAGGGTTAAGAACCATCGCTGATCTTACAATAAACAATTCAGTAACACAAATGTTAAGAACCATCAGATAACTTGCAACAAACCATTCAGTACCACAGGGGTTAAGAACCATCGCTGATCTTACAATAAACAATTCAGTACCACAAATGTTAAGAACCATCAGATAACTTGCAACGAACAATTCAGTACCACAAGGGTTAAGAACCATCAGAGATCTTACCATGATCAATTTCAGTCCGATTAAAATCAGCTGTTACATGGCTAAGTTTACTATATACTACTGAACAGGCATAGTACATAGTAATTGGTTTGTTTTTGTTTAACGTCCTATTAACAGCCAGGGTCATTTAAGGAAGTGCCAGGTTTTGGAGGTGGAGGAAAGCCGGAGTACCCGGAGAAAAACCATCGGCCTACGGTCAGTACCTGGCAACTGCCCCACGTAGGTTTCGAACTCGCAACCCAGAGGTGGAGGGCTAGTGATAAAGTGTCGGGACACCTTAACCACTCGGCCACCGCGGCCCCTTAGTAGTACATAGTAAACGTAGCCATGTAAAAGCCGATTTTAATCAGATTGGAACAATTCAACACCAGAAGAGAACCCATTACAGTTCCTGTCATAATGTCTTTGCTTTTCAATTTAAGATTTTAATTTTAATTTTGATTTATGAAATATAATCTTGAGATTCATAATCAAATTATGATTTGCTGTTAATAATTCAAAGTAGGAGATCGTACTTCATGAAAGGCATTTGAGACTAAATTTTGTCTCCTTAGACAGAAAAACTAATATCAATTGAACAAAACACAAACAATGAACACCTAATGATAATCTTGAGATTTTAAGTTTGAACAGTTTAAACCTTATATAATCATATTGTTTGTGTACCTGGTTACAGTATGCCAGTGTCCTATGGAGCTTTGACCCCTGTGATTAACGTCCAGCTTTCGATACTGACCAACTGACTGACCCCAGATTGTTTATACTGGCAAGAAGGAAAGCTCTATTGTAGCGGCCATTAGTCACTCTCTCACCTAAAGGGTCCTTGTATCTACTTATCAGATCATTAATTAATCCTTCGTTTGTTTACCTTATTAATTAATCCTTCGTTTGTTTACCTACATGTATGCTATATACGCATATACAAGACTACCGTAAGCATTGGCACATCTCCAGTGGAGAAGATCATCGTCTGTCAAAGACATTCATGCATCGGTAAACTTGCCACTGGTCATCGTGACAGAGAGGGCATCACAGTTAAACAGCACAAAGTCTGTAAGAAGAGAAAACTACTGACATGCCAGACAATCGCCAGTGGTCAATTTTCACAACAGACCATCACAAAAATCAGGACACACCATACACCAGAGAGGGAGTGTCTAGTGGTCTACCCTCACAACACACCATACACCAGAGAGGTCTACCCTCACAACACACCATTCACCAGAGAGATAGTGTCTAGTGGTCTACCCTCACAACACACCATACACCAGAGAGGGAGTATCTAGTGGTCTACCCTCACAACACACCATACACCAGAGAGGAAGTGTCTAGTTGTATACCCTCACAACACACCATACACCAGAGAGGTAGTGTCTAGTGGTCTACCCTCACAACACACCATACACCAGAGAGGAGTGTCTAGTGGTCTACCCTCACAACACACCATTCACCAGAGAGATAGTGTCTAGTGGTCTACCCTCACAACACACCATACACCAGAGAGGGAGTGATCTAGTGGTCTACCCTCACAACACACCATTACACCAGAGAGGGAAGTGTCTAGTTGTATACCCTCACAACACACCATACACCAGAGAGGGAGTGTCTAGTGGTCTACCCTCACAACACACCATACACCAGAGAGGGAGTGTCTAGTGGTCTACCCTCACAACACACCATACACCAGAGAGGGAGTGTCTAGTGGTCTACCCTCACAACACACCATACACCAGAGAGGGAGTGTCTAGTGGTCTACCCTCACAACACACCATACACCAGAGAGGGAGTGTCTAGTGGTCTACCCTCACAACACACCATACACCAGAGAGGGAGTGTCTAGTGGTCTACCCTCACAACACACCATACACCAGAGAGGAAGTGTCTAGTGGTCTACCCTCACAACACACCATACACCAAGAGGGAGTGTCTAGTGGTCTACCCTCACAACACACCATACACCAGAGAGGTAGTATCTGATAGGTCTACACTCACAACACACCATACACCAGAGAGGGAGGTGTCTAGTGGTCTACCCTCACAACACACCATACACCAGAGAGGGAGTGTCTAGTGGTCTACCCTCACAACACACCATACACCAGAGAGGTAGTGTCTAGTGGTCTACCTCACAACACACCATACACCAGAGAGGGAGTGTCTAGTGGTCTACCCTCACAACACACCATACACCAGAGAGGCAGTGTCTAGTGGTCTACCCTCACAACACACCATACACCAGAGAGGGAGTGTCTAGTGGTCTACCCTCACAAACACCATACACCAGAGAGGAAGTGTCTAGTGGTCTACCCTCACAACACACCATCACATATCACAACACACCATACACCAGAGAGGGAGTGTCTAGTGGTCTACCCTCACAACACACCATACACCAGAGAGGAAGTGTCTAGTGGTCTACCCTCACAACACACCATACACCAGAGAGGAGTGTCTAGTGGTCTACCCTCACAACACACCATACACCAGAGAGGAAGTGTCTAGTGGTCTACCCTCACAACACACCATACACCAGAGAGGGAGTGTCTAGTGGTCTACCCTCACAACACACCATACACCAGAGAGGAAGTGTCTAGTGGTCTACCCTCACAACACACCATACACCAGAGAGGAGTGTCTAGTGGTCTACCCTCACAACACACCATACACCAGAGAGGGAGTGTCTAGTGGTCTACCCTCACAACACACCATACACCAGAGAGGGAGTGTCTAGTGGTCTACCCTCACAACACACCATACACCAGAGAGGAAGTGTCTAGTGGTCTACCCTCACAACACACCATACACCAGAGAGGGAGTGTCTAGTGGTCTACCCTCACAACACACCATACACCAGAGAGGAAGTGTCTAGTGGTCTACCCTCACAACACACCATACACCAGAGAGGAAGTGTCTAGTGGTCTACCCTCACAACACACCATACACCAGAGAGGGAGTGTCTAGTGGTCTACCCTCACAACACACCATACACCAGAGAGGGAGTGTCTAGTGGTCTACCCTCACAACACACCATACACCAGAGAGGGAGTGTCTAGTGGTCTACCCTCACAACACACCATACACCAGAGGGGAAGTGTCTAGTGGTCTACCCTCACAACACACCATACACCAGAGAGGGAGTGTCTAGTGGTCTACCCTCACAACACACCATACACCAGAGAGGGAGTGTCTAGTGGTCTACCCTCACAACACACCATACACCAGAGAGGGAGTGTCTAGTGGTCTACCCTCACAACACACCATACACCAGAGAGGGAGTGTCTAGTGGTCTACCCTCACAACACACCATACATCAGAGAGGGAGTGTCTAGTGGTCTACCCTCACAACACACCATACACCAGAGAGGGAGTGTATAGTGGTCTACCCTCACAACACACCATACACCAGAGAGGGAGTGTCTAGTGGTCTACCCTCACAACACACCATACACCAGAGAGGGAGTGTCTAGTGGTCTACCCTCACAACACACCATACACCAGAGAGGGAGTGTCTAGTGGTCTACCCTCACAACACACCATACACCAGAGAGGGAGTGTCTAGTGGTCTACCCTCACAACACACCATACACCAGAGAGGGAGTGTCTAGTGGTCTACCCTCACAACACACCATACACCAGAGAGGAAGTGTCTAGTGGTCTACCCTCACAACACACCATCACATATCACAACACACCATACATCAGAGAGGGAGTGTCTAGTGGTCTACCCTCACAACACACCATACACCAGAGAGGGAGTGTCTAGTGGTCTACCCTCACAACACACCATACACCAGAGAGGGAAGTGTCTAGTGGTCTACCCTCACAACACACCATACACCAGAGAGGGAGTGTCTAGTGGTCTACCCTCACAACACACCATACACCAGAGAGGGAGTGTCTAGTGGTCTACCCTCACAACACACCATACACCAGAGAGGAAGTGTCTAGTGGTCTACCCTCACAACACACCATACACCAGAGAGGGAGTGTCTAGTGGTCTACCCTCACAACACACCATACACCAGAGAGGGAGTGTATAGTGGTCTACCCTCACAACACACCATACACCAGAGAGGGGAGTGTCTAGTGGTCTACCCTCACAACACACCATACACCAGAGAGGGAGTGTCTAGTGGTCTACCCTCACAACACACCATACACCAGAGAGGGAGTGTCTAGTGGTCTACCCTCACAACACACCATACACCAGAGAGGAAGTGTCTAGTGGTCTACCCTCACAACAGACCATATACCAGAGAGGGAGTGTATAGTGGTCTACCCTCACAACACACCATACATCAGAGAGGAAGTGTCTAGTGGTCTACCCTCACAACACACCATACACCAGAGAGGAAGTGTCTAGTGGTCTACCCTCACAACACACCATACACCAGAGAGGGAGTGTCTAGTGGTCTACCCTCACAACACACCATACACCAGGAGGGAGTGTATAGTGGTCTACCCTCACAACACCCCATACATCAGAGAGTGAAAGTTCTAGTGGTCTACCCTCACAACACACCATACACCAGAGAGGGAGTGTATAGTGGTCTACCCTCACAACACACCATACCCAAGAGAGGAAGTGTACTAGTGTCTACCCTACAACACACCATACATCAGAGAGGGAAGTGTCTAGTGGTCTACCCTCACAACACACCATACACCAGAGAGGGAGTGTATAGTGGTCTCCCCTCACAACACACCATACACCAGAGAGGGAGTGTCTAGTGGTCTACCCTCACAACACACCATACACCAGAGAGGTAGTGTCTAGTGGTCTACCCTCACAACACACCATACACCAGAGAGGTAGTGTCTAGTGGTCTACCCTCACAACAAACCATACACCAGAGAGGAAGTGTCTAGTGGTCTACCCTCACAACACACCATACACCAGAGAGGTAGTGTCTAGTGGTCTACCCTAACAACACACCATACACCAGAGAGGAAGTGTCTAGTGGTCTACCCTCACAACACACCATACACCAGAGAGGGAGTGTCTAGTGGTGTACCCTCACAACACACCATACACCAGAGAGGAAGTGTCTAGTGGTCTACCCTCACAACACACCATACACCAGAGAGGTAGTGTCTAGTGGTGTACCCTCACAACAAACCATACACCAGAGAGGGAGTGTCTAGTGGTGTACCCTCACAACACACCATACACCAGAGAGGGAGTGTCTAGTGGTCTACCCTCACAACAGATGATGTCAAAATTTAGAATCTATCCCAAAGTGCACTTGGATACAAAACAATCTTAGATGACAAAGGGGTGTACTACTTATACTTTTTATATAAAATGTTACTGTGATTAATGTAGAGTAAAAAAAGGCCATAATTCAATATATAATGTAAATAAAGGGCCATAACTCTGTATATAGACTAAACAAAGGGCACTGACTCTAAATATTATTACATAACATTAACACCTAAACAAAGGCCTATAACTCTCCATAAAATGACTGATGAGGAAATGGACATAACACAATCCTAAAGTGCCCTCCAGCAAACTGGTGGGAGAATATAAAACCTTTAAAAAATACAACCAAAACTTTGACATTGTATGAAGACTGAAATAAAACAATGAAAGAATCATATATTTTAGAATGAAAGAAAAGTTTACGGAAGAAAATAGTTCTGAAAACAACACAACAACAAGAGGCCCAATGGGCCTGTATCGCTCACCTGGCTCTACAGCAACTTTGAAGTTGGTTGAGGTCATTTCTACAGATACTATGCTGATTACTTCTTTATTCAAATATCAGAGTAGGCTAGGTTTATTCATATTAATAAATTTTCTAGTCCTTTATTCCAGCATTCTATTGGCCTAATATCAGGTCTCAAAGGCTCTTGGCTATCGCAAAATTATTATTTACAGATTTAAGCCGATTTCACCCCTGTGACCTTGAATGTAGGTCAAGGTCATTCATTTGAACAAACTTGGTAGCCCTTCACCTCAGCATGCTTAAAGCCCAATATCAAGTCCCTGGGCCTCTTGGTTATTGCGGAGAAGTTGTTTGAAGATTATAGCCTATTTCACCCATGTGACCTTGAATGAAGGTCAAGGTCATTTATTTGAACAAACTTGGTAGCCCTTCACCCCAGCATGCTACAGGCCCAATATCAAGTCCCTGGGCCTCTTGGTTATTGAGAAGAAGTTGTTTGAAGATTACAGCCTATTTGCCCAATGTGACCTTGAATGAAGGTCAAGGTCATTTATTTGAACAAACTTGGTAGCCCTTGATCCCAGCATGCTACAGCCTAATATCAAGTCCCTGGGCCTCTTGGTTATTGAGAAGAAGTCGTTTGAAGATTATAGCCTATTTCACCTCTGTGACCTTGAATGAAGGTCAAGGTCATTTATTTGAACAAACTTGGTAGCCCTTCACCCCAGCATGCTACAGGCCCAATATCAAGTCCCTGGGCCTCTTGGTTATTGCGAAGAAGTTGTTTGAAGATTATAGCCTATTTCACCCATGTGACCTTGAATGAAGGTCAAGGTGATTTCTTTGAACAAACTTGGTAGCCCTTGATCCCAGCATGATACAGGCCTAATATCAAGTCCCTGGGCCTCTTGGTTATTGAGAAGAAGTTGTTTGAAGATTATAGCCTATTTCACCTCTGTGACCTTGAATGAAGGTCAAGGTCATTTAATTGAACAAACTTGGTAGCCCTTCACCCCAGCATGCTACAGGCCCAATATCAAGTCCCTGGGCCTCTTGGTTATTGAGAAGAAGTTGTTTGAAGATTATAGCCTATTTCATCCATGTGACCTTGAATGAAGGTCAAGGTCATTTATTTGAACAAACTTGGTAGCCCTTCACCCCAGCATGCTACAGGCCCAATATCAAGTCCCTGGGCCTCTTGGTTATTCAGAAGAAGTCGTTTGAAGATTATAGCCTATTTCACCTCTGTGACCTTGAATGAAGGTCAAGGTCATTTATTTGAACAAACTTGGTAGCCCTTCACACCAGCATGCTACAGGCCTAATATCAAGTCCCTGGTCCTCTTGGTTATTGAGAAGAAGTTGTTTGAAGATTATAGCCTATTTCACCCATGTGACCTTGAATGAAGGTCAAGGTCATTTCTTTGAACAAACTTGGTAGCCCTTCATCCCAGCATGCTACAGGCCCAATATCAAGTCCCTGGGCCTCTTGGTTATTGCGAAGAAATTTTTAAAGATTATAGCCTATTTCACCTCTGTGACCTTGAATGAAGGTCAAGGTCATTTATTTGAACAAACTTGGTAGCCCTTCACCCCAGCATGCTACAGGCCTAATATCAAGTCCCTGGGCCTCTTGGTTATTGAGAAGAAGTTGTTTGAAGATTATAGCCTATTTGCCCCATGTGACCTTGAATGAAGGTCAAGGTCATTTATTTGAACAAACTTGGTAGCCCTTCACCCAAGCATGCTACAGGCCCAATATCAAGTCCCTGGGCCTCTTGGTTATTGAGAAGAAGTTGTTTGAAGATTACAGCCTATTTGCCCAATGTGACCTTGAATGAAGGTCAAGGTCATTTCTTTGAACAAACTTGGTAGCCCTTGATCCCAGCATGCTACAGGCCTAATATCAAGTCCCTGGGCCTCTTGGTTATTGAAAAGAAGTTGTTTGAAGATTACAGCCTATTTGCCCAATGTGACCTTGAATGAAGGTCAAGGTCATTTCTTTGAACAAACTTGGTAGCCCTTGATCCCAGCATGCTACAGGCCTAATATCAAGTCCCTGGGCCTCTTGGTTATTGAGAAGAAGTCGTTTGAAGATTATAGCCTATTTCACCCATGTGACCTTGAATGAAGGTCAAGGTCATTTCTTTGAACAAACTTGGTAGCCCTTCACCCAAGCAAGCTACAGGCCCAATATCAAGTCCCTGGGCTTCTTGGTTATTGAGAAGAAGTTGTTTGAAGACTACAGCCTATTTCACCCATGTGACCTTGAATGAAGGTCAAGGTCATTTCTTTGAACAAACTTGGTAGCCCTTGATCCCAGCATGCTACAGGCCTAATATCAAGTCCCTGGGCCTCTTGGTTATTGAGAAGAAGTTGTTTGAAGATTATAGCCTATTTCACCTCTGTGACCTTGAATGAAGGTCAAGGTCATTTCTTTGAACAAACTTGGTAGCCCTTGATCCCAGCATGCTACAGGCCTAATATCAAGTCCCTGGGCCTCTTGGTTATTGAGAAGAAGTCGTTTGAAGATTATAGCCTATTTCACCCATGTGACCTTGAATGAAGGTCAAGGTCATTTCTTTGAACAAACTTGGTAGCCCTTCACCCAAGCAAGCTACAGGCCCAATATCAAGTCCCTGGGCCTCTTGGTTATTGAGAAGAAGTTGTTTGAAGACTACAGCCTATTTGCCCCATGTGACCTTGAATGAAGGTCAAGGTCATTTCTTTGAACAAACTTGGTAGCCCTTGATCCCAGCATGCTACAGGCCTAATATCAAGTCCCTGGGCCTCTTGGTTATTGAGAAGAAGTCGTTTGAAGATTATAGCCTATTTCACCTCTGTGACCTTGAATGAAGGTCAAGGTCATTTCTTTGAACAAACTTGGTAGCCCTTCACCCCAGCATGTTACAGGCCCAATATGAAGTTCCTGAGCCTCTTGGTTATTGAGAAGAAGTTGTTTAAATGAAAAAGTTGACGCCGGACGGCCGGACAGACGGACGGACGACGGACGCCGCACCATGGCATAAGCTCACTTGCCCTTCGGGCAGGTGAGCTAAAAAATAGTGTCCTTATGAAGACAAAGAATATTACAGTAACTAGAAAATAGCTGTGAGACATAAATGCCCCCATTGCCCTGTCTGAAACACAGTTTGGGGAGGATCACATCAGCAGTTCCTGAGATTAGCTAGTTACATTGCATCGGGACGGATGCGACGGATATACATAACACTATATACCCCCCATTTCATGGCGGGGTATAAAAATCTTTGTTTAACTTCCAAGATTATGTTCACTGATTATAAGACATGTTGGCAGACGTAATCAGACTCCTAAAATCTGAGCCCAGAATATAAGACTACTATAACAGAACATAAAGACAATTCTAGTGTCTGGTTCGATACAGCAGTGAGTCGATTAAGACAGGTTTGACATTAAGAAATCTGTCACTTGGACAGTAACATCAGACATTTCAGAGCGTCTTTAAGTCAGGTGTCAGACAATTCAGGTTTTACTGTATATTACAAAATGTCAGTATAGTCAGATGTCAGTTAAGTCAAGTTTTACTGTATATTACAGGAGGTCCTTATAGTCAACGACTCGGGGGTCAGTAAAGTCAAGTTTCACTGTATATTACAGGAGGTCATTATAGTCAGGGACTCAGGGGTCGGTAAAGTCAAGTTGCATCGTATATTACAGAAGGTCCTTATAGTCAGGGACTCAGGGGTCAGTTAAGTCAAGTTTTACTGTATATTACAGAAGGTCCTTATAGTCAGGGACTCGGGGGTCAGTAAAGTCAAGTTTCACTGTATATTACAGAAGGTCCTTATAGTCAACGACTCGGGGGTCAGTAAAGTCAAGTTTCACTGTATATTACAGAAGGTCCTTATAGTCAGGGACTCAGGGGTCAGTTAAGTCAAGTTTTACTGTATATTACAGAAGGTCCTTATAGTCAACGACTCGGGGGTCAGTAAAGTCAAGTTTCACTGTATATTACAGAAGGTCCTTATAGTCAGGGACTCAGGGGTCAGTAAAGTCAAGTTTCACTGTATATTACAGAAGGTCCTTATAGTCAGGGACTCAGGGGTCAGTTAAGTCAAGTTTTACTGTATATTACAGAAGGTCCTTATAGTCAGGGACTCAGGGGTCGGTAAAGTTAGGTTTTACCGTATATTACAGGAGGTCATTATAGTCAGGGACTCAGGGGTCGGTAAAGTCAAGTTTCACTGTATATTACAGAAGGTCCTTATAGTCAGGGACTCGGGGGTCGGTAAAGTCAAGTTGCATCGTATATTACAGGAGGTCATTATAGTCAGATGTCAGTAAATTCAGGTGTTACTGTATATATATAATAGAATATCCTCAAAGTCAAGTGTCAGAAAAGTAAGATTATACTGTATATAAAGGTTTCACATGAAGTTACATAACAACAATAGCTTATATCAATAAATCACAGACTTATGACAATAAATCTCAGACAAAGTATGACCTTACCCGATACACAGTGTAGATACATTCTTGCGTGAACACCATACCTGTCACTGATAACATCCACCCCTCCAGGTACTCGTTAGCACCAGGTGAAACTGTCGCTGTAACTCACAGCTCTCTCCTATAACTCCCAGATCCTGTTGGAGTTTGTAATCGATAACGACACAGGAGAGACAACCAGTCATATTGTCAGTCGATGATCATCCGAGTCCATTCTGAAATACACAAAGAAAATCCCCCTGTTCATGCTTGAGTGATTTCAATCACAGACTTTTACGGACATATGGTAACAGCTGCTGGGGCGGTAGATGATGCACAAACACAAAGACCTTTGTCTGTTCAGGGTTACGTAAGGACACAAATACAACAATTATACCATCATTATACGAACAATTAATGCGGAACTTCAATGAATTGTACTTACATTGTATGACTCATAAAAAACCCTCACAAAGTACCTATATTTATAACATCGATGGAAAAGATAACAAAATTGCGGTAATTTTCCGAGAATTTTCGTATAATAGAATTTACTTAACATTAAAGGTTAAGCCACGTTCATTGTGTTCAGCTGTTACAAGAGAGCTCTGGTTTTCCATGATCTTTTTTCCCACATCCTTTTTTCATAAACAAGAGGCCCATGGGGCCTGTATCGCTCACCTGGTTGGATTTGACCAAATGTCAAAATAATGTTCATGTTCAATTTGTTAATACATTATACAAAAATGTACTCTCTGAAAGACCATATGGATTATTTTTTACAACATAATGGTGTTTAAAGAAACTAAGTCCCTTAGGGTGGGGAAAACCCTTTGGCCTATGTTTACATAAGTATTGTGTTTATCCCTTAATGCCCAGCGTTACTATACATAGTTATGGGATTGAGGGTCACAGTAACCATTTATGCAAAATCTGTTCCCCCATTACCACGGATGTTTCTGACCAAATTGGGTTCAAATCCATTTAAAACTCAAATCTCTATTTCCCCTATTTGGCCCCTCCCTTCAGGCCCCTTGGTGGTCAGAGTCAATATTTATATAAACTCTCTTTCCCCCTTCCCCTAAGAATATTCCAGACCAAATTTGGTTCAAATCCATTAATAACTTTATGAATAATAGCTATTTAAAGGATAAACCCCTATTTCCCTATTTGGCCCCGCCCCTCAGGTCCCGAGGGGTTCAGAGTAAAAATTTATGCAAACTCTGTTCCCCTTCTGCCAAGGATGTTCCTGACCAAATTTGGTTCAAATTCATTCATAACTTTATGACTAGTAGCGATTTAAAGGAGTAACCCTATTTCCCCTATTTGGCCCCGCCCCTCAGGCCCCTGGGGGTTCAGTGTAAAAATTTATACAAACTCTGTTCCCCTTCTGCCAAGGATGTTACTGACCGAATTTGGTTCAAATTCATTCATAACTTTATGACTAGTAGCGATTTAAAGGAGTAACCCTATTTCCCCTATTTGGCCCCGCCCCTCAGGCCCCTTGGGGTTCAGAGTAAAAATTTATACAAACTCTGTTCCCCTTCTGCCAAGAATGTTCCTGACCAAATTTGGTTCAAATTCATTCATAACTTTATGACTAGTAGCGATTTAAAGGAGTAACCCTATTTCCCCTATTTGGCCCCGCCCCTCAGGCCCCTGGGGGTTCAGAGTAAAAATTTATACAAATTCTGTTCCCTTTCTGCCAAGGATGTTACTGACCAAATTTGGTTCAAATTCATTCATAACTTTATGACTAGTAGCGATTTAAAGGAGTAACCCTATTTCCCCTATTTGGCCCCGCCCCTCAGGCCCCTGGGGGTTCAGTGTAAAAATTTATACAAACTCTGTTCACCTTCTGCCAAGAATGTTCCTGACCAAATTTGGTTCAAATTCATTAATAACTTTATGACTAGTAGCGATTTAAAGGAGTAACCCTATTTCCCCTATTTGGCCCCGCCTCTCAGGTCCCTAGGGGTTCAGAGTAAAAATTTATACAACTCTGTTCCCCTTCTGCCAAGGATGTTCCTGACCAAATTTGGTTCAAATTCATTCATAACTTTATGACTAGTAGCGATTTAAAGGAGTAACCCTATTTCCCCTATTTGGCCCCGCCTCTCAGGTCCCTAGGGATTCAGAGTAAAAATTTATACAAACTCTGTTCCCCTTCTGCCAAGGATGTTCCTGACCAAATTTGGTTCAAATTCATTCATAACTTTATGACTAGTAGCGATTTAAAGGAGTAACCCTATTTCCCCTATTTGGCCCCGCCCCTCAGGCCCCTGGGGGTTCAGAGTAAAAATTTATACAAACTCTGTTCCCTTTCTGCCAAGGATGTTACTGACCAAATTTGGTTCAAATTCATTCATAACTTTATGACTAGTAGCGATTTAAAGGAGTAACCCTATTTCCCCTATTTGGCCCCGCCCCTCAGGCCCCTGGGGGTTCAGAGTAAAAATTTATACAAACTCTGTTCACCTTCTGCCAAGGATGTTCCTGACCAAATTTGGTTCAAATTCATTCATAACTTTATGACAAGTAGCGATTTAAAGGATTAACCCTATTTCCCCTATTTGGCCCCGCCCCTCAGGCCCCTGGGGGTTCAGAGTAAAACTGTATACAAACTCTGTTCCCCTTCCCCCAAGGATGTTCCTGACCAAATTTGGTGAAAATCCATTCAATACTTTATGACTAGTAGCGATTTAAAGAAAAAGTTGACGGACGACGGACGCCGGACGCCGGACGACGGACGACGGACGCTGCACCATGGCATAAGCTCACCGGTCCTTCGGGCCCGGTGAGCTAAAAATCAATTGCTTACTCTAATAATGTGTACTATCTATGGCCTGTATATGCAACTAGATATAGAGAGAAATGGTCAAACGATGGTGTGGACATTCACTGACCAGCTGGACATAGCTAGGCTAAAGATGGTCAGTCAGGTCACAGATATATTTTTTTGTCGTATCTAAGTTCTTCATACACAAAGGTCAAATTTACAATCGGAGATATTTTCTTAATTATACCAACAGAAAATAATCTAAATACACTTATCTTAAAATTCAAAATCAAAGTCCTCCCAATTCTCAAATTTCTACAATAAATGAAACTCTGTATGTTCTAGTATAACTGGTAGGTCTGTACACAATGGAGACAGAGATCAGAGGACATGATACAAAGTTCATTGCACCGAGCTGAAAATGTCATACTCTTTCACCGATAAATTAGGCTAAATAAACACAACAGTGATTCTCAGCTGTTAAAATATTGACAAAGGCTTAATACACTAAATGTGGAATTTCACTATTAATACACACACAAATATCACAATAAAAGATTTACAAGTGGTCCTCTAACATTTAAACACCTGTACTGAAACTATCAACAATTCTATAGTTGGTATGACTTTAACCCCACATTTCACAGTCCCAGTACAATTGTAAAAATAAAATAATGTTGTTGATAATATTCAACATTCTTGGTCAGAAACAAGCTTTGTAGTGTGAGAGAGTCTATGCTGATGGATACAAACTTGAATCCTAATACAGTATTTCCGACAACCTGTTTTATTCAAACTGGACCTTTGGTTTTTTTATTTGGTTTGTTTTTGTTTAACGTCCTATTAAAAGCCAGGGTCATTTAAGGACATGCCAGGTTTGGAGGTGGAGGAAAGCCGGAGTACCCAGGAGAAAAACCACCGACCTACGGTCAGTACCAGGCAATTGCCCCACGTAGGTTTCGAACTTGCAACCCAGAGGTGGAGGGCTAGTGATTAAGACACCTTAACCACTCCACCACAAAAACAAACAAACAAACAAAAATCCCTTTAACAAGCTTCTATGAAACTGTGTACATTATAGATATATTTCTAGGGTTTACACTGTCTCAATCCTAAAGGTTATCCGGTACTATATATAAATAATCAGACGTAATCAAGCATTAACTTTGACAATAAATTACAACAGTCAGGCCTAAATTATTAAGATGTCGTAATCCTTGAGAATCAATTATGTCATTTTACGGTTGAAGCCGTAGAAGATTGTCTAATTCTGTTACACTTCTATAATCGCAACAAGCAGGCTGTCGTCACAGGTCATAAATGCTACACCCTTATACTGACATCTTAAGAAAAAAGAACTTCTGACACAATCAAATATGATGTATAAATAGATTTGATTGTCACTACTAGATGAATCATATTTTAATGAACTAACCTTGAAAGTGCAAATTTTGATTTCAAAGTTATGACAAATAGACAAAATATTTTTTACTTAAAAAGAATTTATAAACTTACCTGGCAAATGAAACCTACGTGTTGATGTTGTAAGATACCAAAACATTTAACTTTAAAATCCTTATAAGAAATTATGAAATTTTGAATTATTTTTATTGTTTTGAATTCCATAAATTAAACAGGTCATTAGTAGTTGTTTAGTATTGCTGTTTTAACCCAAACAATGGAAATACATGTATTAACATTTGTCAGAGATGATTTTCAGAATTGATATCAAATTAATCAAACTACATTTCTAAAATTATTTATTCAAAACCATAACCGAAGTAATATTTGTAAAATGAAATATTTTCCTTAAAATTTTACTTTTTTAAAAATCTTTGCTCAGATTTAGGCCAAAATAATTTTCATTACATTTCACCTCGGAGCTTACTGCGGATAATTAATGATGCTAGGCCCAAATAAATGTCCAGGTGACAAATACAGTAATTTACCTGGGTTATAACATACATGTACAAAGTTAAATCAGGACAGAAAATAACACAATAATAACCAGGATTTATGTTGGATTATATACCGGTAATAATAAACGGGATGCATCTACTTGATTAATATAGAGAAAGTTGGGTACAAAGATTTTTTTTTTTTGTTTTTTTTTTCTTTTGTTTAACATCCTATTAACAGCCAGGGTCTTGAAGGTGGAGGAAAGCTGGAGTACCCTGAGAAAAACCACCGGCCTACGGTCAGTACCTAGCAACTGCCCAACGTAGGTTTCGAACTCGCAACCCAGAGGTGGAGGGCTAGTGATAAAGTGTCAGGACACCTTAACCACTCTGCCACCGCAGCCCCACTGGTACAAGGAAAAAGTTATCATCTAAAGCTTGATATTATCAGATATTATATTTAACAGATATCCACTGTATATGGACACTCAATACGTCAAACACCTTCATACAGTGACCACTGTCTATAACGACCAATTTCAGAATGCCCTAATCATTTCTATTACTAACTGTGTATAGACACTTTTTACAGGGACCACCTGTCTATAACGACCCATTTCAGAATGCCACAATCATTTATAATACTACTATATATCAACACTTTTTACAGTGACCACACATAGGCCTGTATATAACGAACTATTTCAGGATGTCCCAATTATTTCTATAATACACAATAATTACCTGAAAGAAAAACTTTTTTTTTAAATCCCAAAACAGGTAATGCAAAAAAATTCCACTGAGAGTCGCATCATTAAGACTTACCTTTGAATACAAGAATTTTACATTTACTTACAACGGCTTACCTTTCTTGTATTGATAATGTTCCAGACATCACAATAGTTTCAGGTTGATAATAAATATTGAGAAGACTCCGTAATTAGGTTTATATTGTCCATGCAAGATGAATCAGAATTGTCTGTTTACAGGAGAAATGTCCACAAAGAATAAATTCTATTGTATTTCGGACATCAGCTGGTATGTCTGATTGACAGGGTAATATACATGTGATTGAACAGGATTACATGAACTTTTCACCTGACCACCAAATGCTGTTAACCTTCGTATGTATATAACTTATTTATTGGACTCATATATCACAATACTGACCAATGACCCTTTGAATAAGAATGATATGATTTTTTTGGATACTGACCTGACTGTCAAATTCGCCAACACAAATTCATTATTTAGATGTTACATGAATATGTAGCACTTCAAAGTTAGCCCTCCAAAGTAAGCACCACAAATTCAACACCACAAATTCAGCACCACAAACTTAGCACAATAAATTCAACACCACAAACCCATCACCACAAATTCAGCACCACAGACTTAGCACCACAAGTTCAACACCACAAACTTAGCACCACAAGTTCAACACCAAAAACTCAGCACCACAAGTTCAACACCACAAACTTAGCATGTCAAGTTCAACACCACAAATTCAACACCACAGACTTAGCACCACAAGTTCAACACCACAAACTTAGCACCACAAGTTCAACACCAAAAACTCAGCACCACAAGTTCAACACCACAAACTTAGCATGTCAAGTTCAACACCACAAATTCAAAACCACAGACTTAGCACCACAAGTTCAACACCACAAACTTAGCACCACAAGTTCAACACCAAAAACTCAGCACCACAAGTTCAACACCACAAACTTAGCATGTCAAGTTCAACACCACAGACTTAGCACCACGAGTTCAACACCACAAACTTAGCACCACAAGTTCAACACCACAAACTTAGCATGTCAAGTTCAACACCACAGACTTAGCACCATGAGTTCAACACCACAAACTTAGCACCACAAGTTCAACACCACAAACTTAGCACCACAAATTCAACACCACAAACTCAGCTCCACAAGTTCAACACCACAAACTCAGCTCCACAAGTTCAACACCACAAATTCAACACCACAAACTTATTACCACAAGTTCAACACCACAAACTCAGCACAACAAAGTAAGATACACAGATATGTTGAAAAAGGAAAATGTAACTTGTAACTTCACAATTCTTAGTCCATCAAATGTTTATTGATGTTTAAAATTTGGTCTTCACTGATACATACATGTAAACCATGACAGCATTGTAGAATATCATGTAATTACATAATCCTCCAGCTTAACTCTGTTACATGACAGCATATTTTCTTACCAAACAACTGTACATATTGTTTATAATTTTTCCCCTTTGATATTAAACATTTCTTAATATCACTTAAATAAGTTCTATAAACGGTATGTGTTTGTCTCCAAGGAAAACATTTTTCAACCTACTATATTTGTAAGCTTGATTTTCAGATTAGCACTACCGGGTGAGTTTACAATACATTTACTCTGACAGCAATTTGTACATTAGCTTTTAGCACAATTTCGAATCTTTAATCAGCACTAAATGTATATAGAATGTTAAAGGAATTTCAATTCATATGAGATTTTCTGAAGCATTATAGACAAAGTCTTAAAAGTTTGGTTTGGTTTTGTTTTTGTTTAACGTCCTATTAACAGCCAGGGTCATTTAAGGACGTGCCAGGTTTTGGAGGTGGAGGAAAGCCGGAGTACCCGGAGAAAAACCACCGGCCTACGGTCAGTACCTGGCAACTGCCCCACGTAGGTTTCGAACAGTCTTAAAAGCCAATTTTTGTGAGTAAAAGATGTTATAATGTTACTGACCTATTGTTTAATCAGAAAAATGTACAAAACCTGCAACCTTCAGCTATGATGTTCTTCCTTTTGCATAACCAGAAAAGTTGACTAATTCCAAACAGAAATCTTAGTCCAAGAAATGTTTGATTCAGGCAGATAACACTGAATCCATACATCACTATAATATATAACCACCAAGCTTGAGACAGCTGACCTGATCGTTTTAGTGACGACCAGCTCCGATGTTTGTATCACTGTTACATATAAAGATATTTACCTACTTATACTTTAAAAATGATCATATACTGCACACTTATACTATACAATCTGTATAAGTAAGTTTAAGTAGTGTCTAACATCTGGAGGAAACAAACACTTTAATACAAAGCAAAAATGTCCAGAAATATGTCATCTGTGACACTTTAATACAAAGCAAAAATGTCCAGAAATATGTTATCTGTGACACTTTAATACAAAGCAAAAATGTCCAGAAATATGTTATCTGTGACAACACTGTACATGTAGCCACAAACATCTCAAGGACAAGAATATATCAGAATTTTTACCAAGTTTGTGACCTCTAAACAATTTTATAACTAGTACGTAGATCAAGATTTGAGGTGCATTATACAGGACCAATGGACCTCAACTATCGTTAATTCATAATTGAACCCTGAGATACTTATCCGGTAACATATTGTAGAATTTGAAAAAAAAAACAGTAAAAGTACAGGTACTATAGATTTGATTTTTCGATAGCTAGTAACTGACTGTAAAAACAAAGGTCGTTCAAGTTCAAGGAGGTGGACCTAGGTTGCAACAAGCTGGGATGGTGAGTTTGAAGTTTAGGTTTGAGTACAATACTGTCTGCTCAAGTTTTGCTTGTTTCAGCTTCAATGGGACGAAAGTGTTTTTTTAAACATGTTCAGCGGAACTGGACTTAAGGCTGTATGCCAGTGGCCAGGTATACGTATCTCGAATAGACAGAATGTCCTTCGAGAATTCAGAGGTCCAGGGTTTGAATCCTGTCTGGTTGTTTCATTGGCATCCATCTAAATATACCCAAGACAGGCGGTATAGGGTCTAGTGTGTGTCTTTGGAGCTGAAGACCTTTTTGATGGAGGAAAGAGTGTAGTTGAACTGGCTGGGTTGGATGGATAAATGGTTAGAGCATCCACCTTGGGCTCTGATGTCCGGGGTTACTGTATTTTACATGTGTATCAATTAATTGAAATAAACTTCTCATCAGGGCTTGTATTGAATTCTTGTTCAACTTTCATAGACTCTTTTAATCAAGACTCTTTACCAGGAATTAATTTGATTGGACGAATAACTGTCACATGTTTTAATACATGTTAAAACTATAAGACTCTATTCCAAGTCTTATATGTAAGTACAACACATTTTGAATTTCATTTATCAGTATCAATATTTTAACACTTTGTTTACAGAATATTTCAATCAAAATAGAAATTTGAAAAAAAAAAAAAAAAATTAAAAGGTTGGATGTATTACATGTCAATTAATTTGAAAAATAAACATATTCATAACCCTTAAATAGATATCCAGAGGCAGGCCTTTCGGTCCTAAACATATAACTATTTATATATATATGACATGTACATGTATATATTTTTATTTGACAATAAAAGGACATCCTGTAATTTAAGTAAGACACAATTTAATAGAATCCCACGAATTCTATTCTGATTTACCGGTAATGATTACGCCTTTTGTTGTTATTGTAATTAGAACCAATCAAATAAAAAAAAAGGTAAATATCCAGAGACATACCTTGGCATAGAGCAGATTGTTATTGGACAACAAAACAACATATCCTGTAATTCAAGTAAGACAATTCAATGGAATCTCACAAATTATATTCCGAGGTACCTGTAATATATGATCATGGGTTTTCTTGTTAAGAATTATTGTAATATTAGAACCAATCGAGAAAAAAAAATATGGTAAATATCCAGAGACAGACCTACTAGCATATAGAGCAGAGATTGTTGTTGTGCCAACAAAACGACATCCTGTAATTCAAGTAAGACGCAACTTAATAGAATCTCAAAAATTATATTCTGATTTACCAGTACTGGTGATGATCATGGCTATTCTTGTTAAGAATTATTGTTATATAAGAACCAAAAAAAAATAATTTGGTAAATATACAGAGACAGACCTATATAGCATAGACAAGATTTGTATTGGACAACCGAACGACAGCCTGTAATTCAAGTAAGACAAAATTTAAAGAATCTCACAAATTATATTCTGATTTACCGGTAATGATCATGGCTTTCCTTGTTATATTGTAATATTAGAATCAATCAATGTAAAAAAAAAAGGTAAATATCCAGAGACACACCTTGCCATAGAGCAGATTGTTATTGGACAACAAAACGTCATATCTTGTAATTTAAATAAGACACGTACTATTTCTTGAAATCTTGCAAATATGTTCTGATTGTTGACTGAAGTCAAGGATATGCCCCAAACATATATTGAATATAAGTTGTTTTTTTTTTGGGGGGTAGGTGGGGGTGGCATTAAAATTATTAGAACCAACAAAAAAAAAAAAAGGTAAATATCCAGAGGTCTAGTAATAGCATAGAGCAGAGATTGTTGTTGTGCAACGAAGCATTAACAACTTCAGGCTTATCCATGTTAATGACCGAAGGATCTTTGTAACTGAAGATATTGATATTTGAAATGAATGTTATACATTTTTAGCATTAAAACAACAAATTGTCAGTAGATCTTGTTTCTTGGCAAAGGTTTCAGATTTTGAAAATAATTAAAGACAAATGGATTAAGACTCCCTTTAGATACAGGCAAGCATCAAATGTCTACAGTCATGTATATGAAGAGACTTACTGGATTTCAAAGGAATAAAATAAAATATAAACAAGAACATTTGAACAACAACAGATGTTTACACTGTGAACATACAACAATAACTCAAAATCAACAAGGTTGGTCAAATTTTAGTTTATAAAGGTGTTTGTTTGCTGGGTTTATGGCCCACTGAACGACCAAGGTCATTTTGATGCAAGGTCTCCTTGTAGTAGTTGGTGACAACCTCACAGAACAACCTATGGGGGATCTGTTGCACCTGCCATCCAGAGCAGTTAGGTACTGTGTTTCTGCCCTAGAACACCCAAGTACACATGATCACACAGCACAGAATAGCCCATTTCTCATGATCAGCTTCCCCAGTAACACAAACCGACATGAGTAATATGTCAGCGTCACATATTCACAATGATAAGAAACTTGAAACTCATCCTGACTGGAATTGTGTATTAACATACAATCACTACATTTCTTTTACACCTTTTCGATCATTTTTTGATAAAAATCGTAGAAATAGATAAATTTGACTTACTTACATCTCACCTGTTGACTGTTGACTCTACTGAGGAATTCTAATGGACTAAGGTATTACAATCTATCTCGTAACTTTTACAGGTGTAATTTTACACTCTTAACAAATCCACTGTATATACACAGTAAAAAACTCCAATATATTATTAGGAGTCCTAGATGGAAATCAGCTCAACAATTGTTGTAGTAAGTACAAAAGTCAATACATACCTAGCTTATGATATACTGGATAAATATATACCTATAAAACAGGTTTTTGTGACCTAGAATGTGTTTTCTTGTTTGGAAAAAAAATATAATTGAAAACCAGTTTATAATGAATTATAATTCAAACATGTGTATTTATACAGATATGTATTATAAAACAAATTACCTAAATAAACACAGTTATACATCGTTTATACCAGGTATGTGAAAGAACAGGGAAAAACACAGTCCTGTCAAACTGTGCCCACTCAAGAATGGATTATGTATCTCCTTGATGATAGTTCCTGGCTTAATGAAGCAAGATTCATCAGCTGAGTGACAGAGACTGTATCTAACACTATGTACAAGTCACACTGACCCACTCCATCAGCAGCTGAGTGACAGAGACTGTATCTAACACTATGTACAAGTCACACTGACCCACTCCATCAGCTGAGTGACAGAGACCATATCTAACACTATGTACAAGTCACACTGTCCCACTCCATCAGCTGAGTGACAGAGACAGTATCTAACACTATGTACAAGTCACACTGACCCACTCCATCAGCTGATCGAGTGACAGAGACCGTATCTAACACTATGTACAAGTCACACTGACCGTCTCCATCAGCTGAGTGACAGAGACTGTATCTAACACTATGTACAAGCCACACAGACCCACTCCATCAGCTGAGTGACAGAGACTGTATCTAACACTATGTACAAGTCAAACTGACCCACTCCATCAGCTGAGTGACAGAGACTGTATCTAACACTATGTACAAGTCACACTTACCCACTCCATCAACTGAGTGACAGAGACTTTCTAACACTATGTACAAGTCACACTGACCCACTCCGTCAGCTGAGTGACAGAGACTGTATCTAACACTATGTACAAGTCACACTGACCCACTCCATCAGCTGAGTGACAGAGACTGTATCTAACACTATGTACAAGCCACACTGACCCACTCCATCAGCTGAGTGACAGAGACTGTATCTAACACTATGTACAAGTCACACTGACCCACTCCATCAGCTGAGTGACAGAGACCGTATCTAACACTATGTACAAGTCTTAGGAATATAGTTCTGAGACTCTATTTCAGTCTGTAACATCTGTCACATAAAGGGTACCCGGTACTTGTGTACATTCAAATATGGCAAATTTAGCCACAGAGTTACATGGACAGATGGACAGATGGACAGAGTTAGGAGCTAATATGCTTACTGTCCAAATAATCCAGAGAAGGCAATGGAATTACTAATCCTTGTGTGTTATTCAGATACACAACATTATACTGGGGTACACTGTTGTATACATATATATATACTTTTTTGTTTACCTGGCCTTAATCCAAGTATGCCACACTTATATGCACACAATGAAGTATCTAATGACCAAAATAAATATTGACATTTAAATAAATTTTATATCTCATTTCAAGTATCATACAACAGTCTTAAACATAATACAAAGGTAAAATTGTATAGGTAGATTATATCTACATACCATGTCAACAAATTGTTGTGTAATACTGAACTTGTGAAAGAAACTTAATCGCCATCCTATTGAAGTATGAATCAGTCTTAGTGGCCTGGATCTTGTTTCCTCAACATTCCTTAACTTAAGGAAATTCTTTAGCTTAAACTTTTCCATGGGAAAACATTTAGGAATTTAAGTGGAAAATTGTAGTTAAGGAATCTTCCTTAAATCCTGTAATGCTTTCCCTTGGGAAATTTTAAGATAAGGATCAATATTAATGAAACTGTGCCCTAGATGGAAATCTTTGTGAAAGGCAAGTGTAATGATAAAACAAATCAACCACTCAACCAACCAATCAATCAATCAACCCACCAACCAACCGACCACTCAACCGACCACTCAACCAATCAATCAACCGACCAATCAACCGACCAATCAACCGACCACTCAACCGACCAATCAACCAACCACTCAACCAACCAATCAATCAATCAACCCACCAACCAACCGACCACTCAACCGACCACTCAACCGACCAATCAACCGACCAATCAACCAACCAATCAACCAACCAATCAACCGACCCAATATAATTAAAATATAGATTTTCATTCTCACTATGTTACATGAACATCTAAAGACATCGCATAAGGGGTCATGTCAGGATGACCTTTGTTATCTCAATATTTCTATTTTTATGTAGGACTGTGATAGCTATGTTAGGGTCCTAGGTTACTAAGTTAGGACCCTAATATGTCTATGTAAGGGTCCTATGTTACTAAGTTAGGGCCCTAATATGTCTATGTAAGGGCCCTAGGTTACTAAGTTAGGACCCTAATATGTCTATGTAAGGGTCCTATGTTACTAAGTTAGGGCCCTAATATGTCTATGTAAGGGCCCTAGGTTACTAAGTTAGGATCCTAATATGTCTATGTAAGGGTCCTATGTTACTAAGTTAGGGCCCTAAGATAGCTATGTTAGGGCCTGAGGTTACTAAGCTAGGACCCTAATATGTCTATGTAAGGGTCCTAGGTTACTAAGTTAGGACCCTAATATGTCTATGTAAGGGTCCTATGTTACTAAGTTAGGGCCCTAAGATAGCTATGTTAGGGCCTGAGGTTACTAAGTTAGGACCCTAATATGTCTATGTAAGGGTCCTAGGTTACTAAGTTAGGACCCTAATATGTCTATGTAAGGGTCCTATGTTACTAAGTTAGGACCCTAATATGTCTATGTAAGGGTCCTAGGTTACTAAGTTAGGACCCTAATATGTCTATGTAAGGGTCCTATGTTACTAAGTTAGGACCCTAATATGTCTATGTAAGGGTCCTATGTTACTAAGTTAGGACCCTAATATGTCTATGTAAGGGTCCTATGTTACTAAGTTATGACCCTAATATGTCTATGTAAGGGTCCTAGGTTACTAAGTTAGGGCCCTAAGATAGCTATGTTAGGGCCTGAGGTTACTAAGTTAGGACCCTAATATGTCTATGTAAGGGTCCTAGGTTACTAAGTTAGGACCCTAATATGTCTATGTAAGGGTCCTATGTTACTAAGTTAGGACCCTAAGATAGCTATGTTAGGGCCTGAGGTTATTAAGCTAGGACCCTAATATGTCTATGTAAGGGTCCTATGTTACTAAGCTAGGACCCTAATATGTCTATGTAAGGGTCCTATGTTACTAAGTTAGGACCCTAAGATAGCTATGTTAGGGCCTGAGGTTACTAAGTTAGGACCCTAATATGTCTATGTAAGGGTCCTATGTTACTAAGTTAGGACCCTAATATGTCTATGTAAGGGTCCTATGTTACTAAGTTAGGACCCTAATATGTCTATGTAAGGGTCCTATGTTACTAAGTTAGGGCCCTAAGATAGCTATGTTAGGGCCTGAGGTTACTAAGTTAGGACCCTAATATGTCTATGTAAGGGTCCTAGGTTACTAAGTCAGGACCCTAATATGTCTATGTAAGGGTCCTATGTTACTAAGTTAGGACCCTTATATAGCTATGTAAGGGCTCTAGGTTAATTACTAAGTTAGGACACTAAGATAGCTATGTTAGGGTCCTACTGTAGGTTACTAAGTTAGGACCCTAAGATAGCTATGTTAAAGTCCTACAGCTATGTTACTAAATTATGACACCAAGTTACTATGTTAGGGTCCTAGGTTATTAAGTTAGGACCCTAATATGTCTATGTAAGGGTCCTATGTTACTAAGTTAGGACCCTAATATGTCTATGTAAGGGTCCTAGGTTACTAAGTTAGGACCCTAAGATAGCTATGTAAGGGTCCTATGTTACTAATTAAGTTAGGACCCTTATATAGCGATGTAAGGGTCCTATGTTACTAAGTTAGGACCCTAATATGTCTATGTTAGGGTCCTAGGTTATTAAGTTAGGACCCTAATATGTCTATGTAAGGGTCCTATGTTACTAAGTTAGGACCCTAATATGTCTATGTAAGGGTCCTATGTTACTAAGTTAGGGCCCTAAGATAGCTATGTTAGGGCCTGAGGTTACTAAGTTAGGACCCTAATATGTCTATGTAAGGGTCCTAGGTTACTAAGTCAGGACCCTAATATGTCTATGTAAGGGTCCTATGTTACTAAGTTAGGACCCTTATATAGCTATGTAAGGGCTCTAGGTTAATTACTAAGTTAGGACACTAAGATAGCTAGGTTAGGGTCCTACTGTAGGTTACTAAGTTAGGACCCTAAGATAGCTATGTTAAAGTCCTATAGCTAGGTTACTAAATTATGACACCAAGTTACTATGTTAGGGTCCTAGGTTATTAAGTTAGGATTCTAAGATAGTTCTGTTAGGGCCCTAGGTTACTACACGTACATTGTAAGTTAGGACCCTATATGTTACTATGTTAGGGTCCTAGGTTATTAAGTTAGGATTCTAAGATAGTTCTGTTAGGGCCCTAGGTTACTACACGTACAATGTAAGTTAAGATCCTATATGTTACTATGTTAGGGTCCTATGTTACTAAGTTAGTATCCTAAGATACATGTAGCTCTGTTAATTTATGGCCATATTATAGCTAAGTTGTGACCCTAGGATATCTATGTTATGGTCCTTGGTTACTAAGTAAGGGTCGTAATATAGAAGGCAATTTTTGTATATCCTTAATAAACCATTGTAGAAAACGTCGTGAAGGTGACAAGCAGTCGTCTGCATTTTGGTTAGTATATTTATAAAAAGAATTCTAGTCTCTATTGAAAAATACCAGCTCCTACTCATACTATTAGTGGATATACAGGTATATAGTAGAAGTAAGGGTTAATGTTATTTTTTTCTGATAATACATGTATGTACACTAATTGTAGATCTACCAACCAGATGCAGACGCCTGTTATGCAACATAAGTTATACTGTAACGTTAGCCTACTTATTGTCGAAAAACAATAATGGACATGTCATTCCAAATGGTAAACAAATATAACCTGAATGATGTTAACATAAATGTTTCATTATAAATACATACCTTAGTTTGTTTTCGCTTCTGTAGTCATTGGATATTGTAAGTTGACAGCAGCAAATTAAAGTCTAGCGACAGTAGTAGGCCTCAGTAGGCCTAGTTTGTTTTCATCGTTCCGCTCTATTGAACACATATGAAGAGTTCCAATGCAGGGGAGGTAAATATCCCGTACACGAAATACGTCAAACGTATCTCAGTCTTTTTCTGACAAAAAATGGTACATTTTCTATTTTCTTAAACCAAATAAATGTGACCACAGTTAGTACAGTTCTGTTCTTGTTTTTGATATATATCAAACGTGTTATTTCTGAATGATGTGCTGTAGCAGCCGGAACCGGAAATACGTTGGTAAAACAATATGGAGGTGATGAAACAGTTTGCTGGCTTGATCCAACAATATTTCAGGTCAATATTTTCGCCGTCTAGTTATGATGCGTATTTATAACGAGGAATTGCATATATTAATGCATTTCTGTTGTACCCATAATGTTTTTGCAGACAAGTTATTTTAATTACAATGAATATGAGCGACTGAATCCGCTACAAAAGCACTCCAAAAACGAAAACATTCCGTCTGTCCGTATCAAATCATCAATTGACGATAATCCGTACGAAACAGGGCATGGGGATTTTGTAACTGACATAGTGCGCAATTATTAAAGTCTTAGAATTATAAATTCTTTACTTGTAAAACACAAATATTTAATATCTACCGTTCATCGACCTCCTTGCTTGTGTAGTAGGCCTTGTAGTGGAAAAATGGCCAGACTGAGGTTCTAACCCGGTACCTCCAAACACTAGCCGAATACTCTACAAATTAAGCTACCTGGTCGGCGATGATCGACCCGTTCCAGTTCTGCTACACTCTTCCCTTCCTTTTTAAGTCTTTCACCTCCAAGACCTAACAACTCACAGCCCAGCTTAGGGTATCCCCTTGTCAAGTATTCACCTCACTTGAAACAAGGTTTGATCACAGGCACCAAATGTAGAATGAGAGGGAAAATGCACTGACAGACCAAGGTTTGAACCCGGGACCTCCAAACACTAGCCAGATGCTCTACCAATTGAGCTACATTGTACCTTGTCTCTGATGATCGACCTGGTCCAGTTCCGCTTCACTCCTACTGAATATGATGTCAATATGCTTAGTGCATACAAGAGGAAACACATTGTTGAATTACAGAAGCATGATTCTGGTTCAGTTGGTAGATAGGTGTATTGTCATGCATAAGACCTGTTGTGGTTGGTGGTTGTAGGGAGATGCTAATCCAAAATGATACAAAATGGCATAATGAATGTAATTTGCATGAAGGTATTGTATTGGCAACATCTTTACCAGGTCTTGTCAGATCAGTCCGATATTCAGACTGTATCCTCACCTGATCTTGTCAGATACGTCCCGATAATTGCCATTACTCATCACCTCATTAAATCATTAAAACGTTATATTTCATTACTTTTTATCAAAAATAAAACTTGAAAGTCAATTTTTGGAGGTTGTTTTACATTGATTTAAAAGCCTGATAAATATCCTCACAAAAACATTGTTAGTTTTAATTGATATGATTATATTATGTGTAATTAAAAACATATAAGATTTCTTTTACCTTGATAATTATGCAAGAAATGGCATTTTAATGAATGTTGAAAAGTGGTAGGTAGTTGGTGGAAAACAAGCATTGATATCTCCTTAATTATGACTGTAAAACAAGTTGGGTTTTTTTCATTCATGTATTGTAAAACAAGTTGGGTTTTTTTCATTCATGTATTCACCCTTGAGAGATTTTTCCTGAAATCTGAACAATAGTTTTCACATCTTATGACTTTTGATTAGTGGAAAATATTCAAATATTTATTCATGTGGATTTTATTTCATTTGGAAAATGTTTCATCAGGATTTTATTTTGTGGATTTCCAAATTATAATTACAAGTATTTGATGGCTAATTTGGTAAAATATTGACAAATGTTCTGCTGCAGATGTCTTCATTTTATCTGAAATAATTTTTCATGCACAGATTGATGAATTTATATTTGTTCATATTTTGCAGCTTTTTATCGGAGATGTTGACCTCATTGATCTGCATCTGTGTCATATTTATCATTGTCATCGCCATAGCAACCACATTCCTGAGGTACTGGATTCAGCGCCGCTCTGCATTCCAGCTTCCACATATTAGAAAAACAAAATCAGGGGAGATAACTCCTGTGATTGGATTCTTTCACCCTTATTGTAATGCAGGAGGAGGAGGGGAAAGAGTGCTGTGGGTGGCTATCCGGTCGATACAGAGAAGGTAATTATCAAGATTTAAATATCAAATTTTAAATGCAGAATTGTTTCCATTTATCAATGAGGCCATCTTTAAAAATATCTTAGTTTAAATTTGCTGTAACCCGACCAGGGGGCTTACATATGGGTAGGTAGGTAGTGCTGAACTTTTTTTTTATTCAGTTCTGAAAACAGATTTTCAACCTTCAATACAAAAACAAACCAGGATATAAACTGTTTGAAATCATTATTTATTTTGACACTTAAACAAAAGAAACACACACCAAGGTTTTTTGGGTTTGCGAGACGTATTTTTAAACTTGAAAAGCAACTTCCGGACTTAAATATCCGGAATGGTGAATTAATTAAAAAAAAAAGTTTTATTTTTCACAATAAAAATTTTCTGAGTAGGCGCATTTTTTCTGGGTTGGGCTGGTTATGCCAAACCAACTATATTTTTACTTTTGCCTGACTGGTTGGATACGAGTTTAGGAAATGGAGGGGAGAGAGTGCTGTGGGTGGCTATCTGGTCAATACACCGAAGTCAAGGATCAAAATATCAAATTGTGAATGTAGAGCTGTTTTCAAAAAAAATAAAAAAATCTACAGAATATTGCCTGAAGTCTCCAAATTTCAATTTCATGTGAAAATTTTGTACCAACAAATACATTATATTTAGTCATGCCTAAGAAAGAACTTTCAGACTTCAAGAAAATGTTTGATATCATCAATTTTGTAAATACACAAAAATAATTGTTAAGTTAATGAAAAGATTAACTTTATGATTAAAAAAAATTGTTCGTATAATTATTATTAACTCAATGTCATGATGCTCTAACCTGTAATAGGCCCATCTCCTGATTTTGAGCCTGATGTTATGTATTAGCTACCTAGACTTACTGTGGGGAATTTCGGTTTTATGACATTACTCTATCTTTTATACGACTGTAGGTACCCCAATGTGAACTGTGTTGTGTATACTGGAGATACAGACGTCACTGGTCCACAGATCCTGGAACGTGCTCGTCAGCGATTCAACATCACACTCAAGTCTCACGTCCAGTTCATATTTCTGAAGCGTCGTAGATGGGTCGAGGCAGTCAAGTACCCCATGTTCACTCTACTGGGCCAGAGCCTTGGATCGGTTCTGCTCGGCTGGGAAGCCCTACTCGCCTTTGTACCAGATGTTTACATTGACACTATGGGGTATGCGTTCACGGTTCCGCTATTTAAATACTTCGGAAGATGCCAGGTTTGTTGTTACGTTCACTATCCCACGATAAGTACGGACATGTTGGAGAAGGTATCGTCACGAACGGAGGCTTTCAACAACGCGTCCTTCATTTCCCAGAGTCATCTCCTCAGTACTGTGAAACTTCAATATTACAAAGCTTTCGCGTACCTTTACGGTGTGGCTGGAAAACGATGTCACGCGGTATTGGTCAACTCGACCTGGACTTACGGCCATATTAAACAACTCTGGCAACCCTCCGTCCACACCTACATTCTCTTCCCGCCCTGTGACACGTCAGAATTCACCAAGATCTACTTACGGGAACACATTGACTCACCCACTCAAAACATCATATCCATCGCTCAGTTTAGACCTGAAAAAGACCACGCGTTACAAATAGACTCCTTTCATCACTTTCTCCTGAAGAAAACGGAGAAAGAGCGAAGTAAATACAAACTAGTCCTAGTGGGAAGCTGCCGAAACAGGGGAGATAATGACTTGGTGGACAGCCTTAAACAGCAGTGTGATATACTAGGTATAACAGAATATGTCGAATTTAAACTCAATGTCAGTTTCCAGGAGCTGAAAGAGTTGATGGCGTCATCTACGGTGGGATTACATACCATGTGGAATGAACATTTCGGTATTGGTAAGTAATTACAAAGATCCAATGGAAAATCAGATATTGTCTCTTTGGCAAATTTAGTAGACCCCTACGTGGTGGCCGAGTGGTTAAGGTGTCCCGACACTTTATCATTAGCCCTCCACCTCTGGTTGCAGGTTCAAAACCCACTTTGGGGCAGTTGCCGGGTACTGATTGTATGTCGGTGGTTTTTCTCCGGGTAGATATAGACATGTCACAACAGATTGTACGTGTATTGCATTTAAGATTCTAAAATGATATTATGATAGCATTCACAACATCTATATTAAATATGATACAAATTACGATAGAAGGGAGACAACTCTCAATTTGTAAGAGTTTTTTTCAACACTGTCGCATCTTATCTAATAATTATAATTCTTTTGGTTTTTATGCTACAAACTATTTATATTTGAAGATTTTGAATGATAACAAAAATGTCTGTTGCAGGTGTAGTAGAGCTAATGGCCGCGGGCACCGTGGTCCTGGCAGCATAATTCTGGAGGACCCAAACTGGACATAGTGGTCAGTTACAATGACCATTCAACAGGTTTCCTGGCCGAAGATATCCAGTCTTATTCTCATGCACTGGACACAATATTTAGTCTAACGCCACGGCAACGACTTGACATTAGGAAGAATGCACGTGATTCCATATCTCGATTTTCTGAGGAGGAATTTGAACATGGATTCCTTGAAGTGATAGAACCGCTCATCTCAAACATTCGCCGGAGGCTGACATCTTAGATTTTGTTTATGTTTGTTATATTTATAATACGACCAATTACAAAACATACATGGCTTTGACTATCAACATTCGGGGCTTCAGTGATGGTGCTGACAACTGAAGAATGAATTTCACTTGAAGGTTACAAGCATGAAACTAGATTTACTGTAATGGACCAGGTAGTCAAATTTTTTTCCGACTCCACCACCTAAAGACAGAAAATCTTAATGTGGGAAGAGTAATAGACTGAAAATAGATCACTGTTAGATATTCATTTTGACAATGGGTAAGGTTGTAAAATGTTGGGATGTAGCTTTTTCTTAGTTAAGAATTTGGGTTGAAGGATGGGGCTGTGGGAATGTAAATTTTGCAGAAGACAATCTTGACAAATACTAGATGTTAGAAAGGCTGGTTGTGTATAATCTTAGTCATGTAAGTTTTGTTTTTCGGTCTTTTTTATTTATTGTTGTTGGCTACTTGTTGCAGTCTCTTAAATCTATCACCGATGCCTAACCCATGTCCTGCATTTGCTTGTTAAAAGGATCCTCTTCTAAAGAAGAAAACATTTAATTTGTTGCTACATTACATACAGTGTGTTATAAATCCAAATCGAATTAAGAAGTGCGATAATAACTCCTTGTTTTAATAAAACGTTCTTGTTATTTACATGTAAGGCTATTTCTTATGTATTTTTGGAGTCGTATATAGCGAACACTGCTTTAATATGATTAGAGCAGTGATATATCTTTGACTTGCAAAACTAGCTATTCACTACATGTACAGAGCATTAGGCTTATTTTTTCAAAACTGACTTTTGAATTTATCTGTATATGAAAATTGATGCTGTATGCATTAAAAGGCTAAATTCTGTCGTAAAGATGAAAAGGATCATTGTCACTGCATGTTATCGTTCCAGGGTATTCAGAAAATACTTAACATATATTTAATTAATATATTTTTTAAATACAGTATGCATATATTAAAAATGCTTAAACCTTTGTACAGTAACTGTTCTCTGTACAATATTTCAAAATAGAAAAAGTTAATTTATGGTTGTTTATAATTATTGAACCAGAATCTCGGTTTCATTTCAATTGGTTCATATAGTTACAGTGATTGAACTGTGTAAGGGAAATAACTGTCAGGTTTAGTGGTGTAATGTCAGATTAATCTGCTATCAGTTAGGTTACATCCATGACGCTCTCTTTTATTTTCTCTGAAATTAACCTTTTTTTTAAACATTTTTTTCAATAAATTATTTTCGACAGCAAAGAAAGAACATATATTTTATATTTTCTCATTAAACAAAGTGCTGTATGTAAATTTTGATTCAATGAAAAAAAAAATTGTATGTTTTTCTGTTATAGTGAAGTATATGATGTTGTTAACAAAAAACCTAAAAAGAATTTGGAACATTTTAACAATATTAAGGCAAAATTAAGAAAAGGATTAGAAACAAGAAAAAAGAAACACTATTAGAAATTGTCCTGTTTCCTACGGGAACTGAAAAATATATTGTAGAATGTAATGAAAGTTTAATCAAGATAGGGAGCGACGCTATCATCTGTGAAAATTTCATCCGTTTTCATTTACATACCCTTGTCAAATTTCAGTTTGAGACAAGGGTACCCTTCTCAGATTGAATAGCGTTTCGGGCCCCATCAATATCATGTATGACCTCCATAAGCTACAGTGGTTTTACAGACTTTCTTGTTCACTGAGTTGGTCAGGGTATTGACCCTCGCTATATACAGATTCATCCAATGCATTGTCAACTGAACAACATTGATTGGAAGTTTCGGCCTATGTCAGATCCTTCTGTCCAACTCGTCCCATAAATGTTCTATCATGGAGAGGTCGGATCAACCTGAAATTTGACAAAGGTACTAAATTTACATGGATGACACTTTCACAGTCATTTCCTTTCTTTCAAATACATTAATATGTTCTGTAACATCTTATTATTTCCTGTAAACCAGGCAATTTCAAATCATGTTTCTTTTTCCTTCAAGTGTATCATTTTAACAACAATACATCCTCCCGGCCCCAGGTGAAAATCGTAATAAGCGATAGTGCGATTTTTGCACCTGCAAAAATCGCACTATCGCTTATTACGATTTTCACCTGAGGCCGAGGATGCCAACAATACTGCCTGGCAAGTATTATTACACTAAGTCTGAAAATAGAGTAAAATTGATGCAGTCAATGGAATGTGCTTATTTGATTGGTCAGTTTTTCTCACATGACATTGAATGAAACAGACATTGTATAAGCTTCATTAGAATGATAATTTTCTGTTTATCAATAATAAAATTGTGTAAAATGTGTGAGTATTAATTTCATTTTTGTGTATTACTGAATTTTATTTGAATATTTTCAGAATTTAATTACTACTTGAATTACATGTAATAACTGTGAAATGATATTCTCAGTTGTTTTGAATATTTCCCAAAATGTGTTAAAATGTGTTTTTGCAATCTCTCAAGGAGTGTATTAGCTTGTGTAATGACCCCTAGGGGGAGATTGATGTTTTTTATATAAAATTGAAGTGATTATCTCCCTTGCAATGCTACATCTACACCTATGGATACATTTCTTTTTCTTCAGAACATTTTCAATACTTTCTATTTTCACTTGAATTATAATTGATATATAAATGAAATAAAGATGGTATCTTAAAAATTAATTACTACGTAAATAGTCCAAAACTACAGCATTTGAGCGAGTCATTTTAGTAGTAGTAGTTTTAAGATCCATACTCTGTCATAAATAGTGCCTGAACATTTTTCTTCCAGTTGAAAAATTTTATCCATAATTGCACGATAGTTTTTCACTAAATTTGTACTACATTGGAATTCTATTCGTACGGCATGCATAATAAATCTAGTTTAAATCTTAACTTGATATAATTCTTATGAATGTAGATGTTATTTTCAAATTAGTGAGTAGCTGGTAGGAGTCTATGACATTGTTCGTCTGTTCTCTTAATTCTGCATATTATAAGGAATTTATGTTTTGGTATGAAATCCTTTTTATAAGCAATTTAAAGTTTTTAAATCTTTTCACCGCGTAGGAGCCATAGTGTTGCTTGTTCTGTGAATAACAAATTCATTACTAGAATCTAAAAGGCATGAACAGTGTCGACGGGCCCAATTTTCATCAAAATTTCTTTATGTATAATTTTCCGTAGGAAAGCATTATAGAATTAAGATTTACCTTAAATCTGATAATACAGTATCTGTTAAGGCCACAACAAATTTATTTTTACACTTTTGAAATTTTCATTATAAAAGTTGTATTATAAATAAGTCATAATTTGATTTCAATAAATAAATCATATTTTGATTTCAATAAATAAGTCGTATTTTGATTCCAATAAATAAGTCGTATTACAATTAAGTCATATTTTGATTTGAATGAATAAGTCGTGTAACAAATAAGTCATATTTTGATTTGAATGAATAAGTCATATTACAAATAAGTCATATTTTTATTTGAATGAATAAGTCGTATAACAAATAAGTCATATTTTTATTTGAATGAATAAGTCGTATAACAAATAAGTCATATTTTGATTTGAATGAATAAGTCATATTACAAATAAGTCATATTTTGATTTGAATGAATAAGTGGTATAACAAATAAGTCATATTTTGATTTGAATGAATAAGTCGTATAACAAATAAATCATATTTTGATTTGAATGAATAAGTCGTATTACAAATAAGTCATATTTTGATTTGAAAGTTTGGGTTAGGGTTTTCATTGAGATGTTCTTTATCTCTTAGTTTGTCTGTCCATCCACTTCAATTTGGCCTGCCAAAGTGAACTTGATGGTAGTGTGCTGTACAGATTTAGACTATTTTCAAATATTGTAAATGTTTTGAATCTTAAAAATATTTTTTCACTTGTTGCTATGACTTGATTCCGATTTGTTTCAATTGATAAGAAGATCTGTTTTTGCATGCTTCCATGTATATAGATTTGATACACAAGTAAATTCTAAATGCACGACTCTATGTTGAACTAAACATTTGTTAATTTGTGCATCATCAAGATTATGACCAATACACAGATGTATTAGCCATTACAAGTTTTTTGCTCCTGTAAGGTAGCATACAGCCCTAGTCACAATTAATGTCACAGAAATGTGACATACAGCTTTAAGTCTTTGTGTACAGCAAGATAACACATATGAAACCCAAGCTGTTCATGGTAATGTAACATACAGCCTTAAGTCTGTGAGTGCAGCAAGGTTACCCATACAAAATCTAAGCTTTTTATTGAATTGTAACATACAGCCTTAAGTATCTGTGTGAAGCAAGGTAACCCATACAAAACCCAAGCTTTTCATTGAATTGTAACATACAGCCTTAAGTCTCTTTGTGAAGCAAGGTAACCCATACAAAACACAAGCTTTTCATTGAATTGTAACATACAGCCTTAAGTCTGTGTGTGAAGCAAGGTAACCATACAAAACCCAAGCTTTTCATTGAATTGTAACATACAGCCTTAAGTCTCTGTGTGAAGCAAGGTAACCATACAAAACCTAAGCTTTTCATTGAATTGTAACATGCAGCCTTAAGTATATGTGTGAAGCAAGGTAACCCATACAAAACACAAGCTTTTCATTGAATTGTAACATACAGCCTTAAGTCTCTGTGTTAAGCAAGGTAACCCATACAAAACACAAGCTTTTCATTGACTTGTAACATACAGCCTTAAGTCTGTGTGAAGCAAGGTAACCCATACAAAATACAAGCTTTTCATTGAATTGTAACATACAGCCTTAAGTCTCTGTGTTAAGCAAGGTAACCATACAAAACCTAAGCTTTTCATTGAATTGTAACATACAGCCTTAAGTCTCTGTGTGAAGCAAGGTAACCCATACAAAACCCAAGCTTTTCATTGAATTGTAACATACAGCCTTAAGTCTCTGTGTGAAGCAAGGTAACCCATACAAAACTTAAGCTTTTCATTGAATTGTAACATACAGCCTTAAGTCTCCAGTATTCTACAAAGGTTGCATACTTCCTTAACTGAAAGAATAAGTTGTACATATAGCAGGTAATGTTTACTGAAGTGACAGATTAAACAAAATTATGCTATCATACCAGTCTGCCCGTGTTTGTCTTTATAATACATGGGTACATGGGGCCGCGGTGGCCGAGTGGTTAAGGTGTCCCGACACTTTAACACTAGCCCTCCACCTCTGAGTTGCGAGTTCGAAACCTACGTGGGGCAGTTGTCAGGTACTGACCGTAGGCCGGTGGTTTTTCTCCGGGTACTCCGGCTTTCCTCCACCTCCAAAACCTGGCACGTCCTTAAATGACCCTGGCTGTTAATAGGACGTTAAACAAAAACAAACAAAATCTTTGTAATAAATCAAATAACAAACATCCAATCAAAATGTCAGATTAGTGTCCTATTGATAACTTTCTTAAAGTGACTTGATCTTTAGATTTTTATCTCATAAAACTTTCTTAAAGGGATTCGATCTTTAGATTTTTATCTCATAACTAATGTTGTAGCATTTTAATGCATGTTACATGTTACATGTAATTATAAAATTCAAATGTTAGCAAATGATTTCTGCGAAATTTCAAAATAAGAATTAAGGAATTCTACGTCCTGTTGTTGGTTTATATAATGTGATTGTTCATGTGCACAAGTCCAAAGCTGCCTTGCAACACGTGTATGTTGTGTACTCGTTAACTGATCAATCTAATGATCGAGTTCCTTTAATGACCTTTATTTAATATAGGCATTTTTCTCCCTTCATTAAATTTTGTAAAATCTAAAATCAAACCTTCATCAAGAATGGAAATCCTCACAAAAATGAGAAATGTTCAAAAAGTAAAAATGGTATCATCATATGTGTTATGGAATTTTGGGTAAATGAAAAGCTTTAAACCTAAGTAGAAGGGTTCTGTGCTGTAAGAGATGTATCTTTCTTTAAATTGTTTTTAATTTATTTGGGTATTTTCAAAGAAGAATAAATGATGCTGGAAATAAAGTATGTATTTGTAACAATTTGTCAGCCGTAGAATTGAGTTTTCATCTTGGCAATACTGAGACAACCTGACTTAGAATTTCAGAAATAAAGAAAATGAAGTTAAGATGATTTAATGTAATGATAAGAACATCACAACTTAAGTTTACTGTGATGAAAATAAAACCCCCGAAAAATACTGATTTTGCAGTTAAGTTTTACCATGATGAAAATAATAACCCACAAAAATTAATGATTTTTGCAGTTAAGTTTTACTTTGATGAAAATAAAAACCCACAAAAAATGATGATTTTGCAGTAAGAACCATGTCTTATTACAAAATACATGTAACAACACCCAGCAGAGATCTGGGTTATTGAAGTCCCACAGCTTGAATTGTGATGTCATTACTGCTCACCAAAGAAAGAATGGAGGAATGAGAATATCACCATTTTTTATTTCCTTCTAGTCTGATAAAATGCTGTTTGTTTTCATGAATATTTGCTGAGTAATCCTAAAATGTGTGATAATCATAATCTTACACTTGTTTGAATTCCATATGAAGTTTAAGAAAGATTCCTTTATTTCCTAAATCTCAAGAAATGGAAATCAACGTAAAATCCTGTTTTATGGGGAAGTTTTTTTCGAAGATTTGTTGATTTTTTTTTTCATGAGAACTTAAAAATGTTTGATTACTATAACATTAAAACTTGTTAATTTAACACATGTTTCTTAAGGAATAAAGAAAACCTTCCTGGATATTTGTTCTTGTAACATAAATGTGCAATATTGTCTTATACAAGGAGTTCCAGTATTACCAATAGATTTCTACAAATAACAAATTGTAAAATTAGCTTAAGAAGTGTTAAGAAAATTGTACTTTTAATATTTTTTACTCTAAAGAAAAAAAATAAAAATTGTACTTTTAATATTTTTTACTCTAAAGAAAAAATATCAGAGTTTGACAATCAAGAAATGCTATCATAATTTCTAGTTATTTAAAGAAAAGGTGTAGAGAGTTACCTCCCTTCACATCCATTTATTTTAAAAGTTGGAAGTAATGAAAAATTTCTTTACAAAATTCTACCATAAGCAGACTTCTCTGAATATCTTTTATGGTGTATTTTTCATTTTAAGGGCTATGCAATTTGAACATTTGTGATACTACTATATTTCTAAATACCACAAGAAGAAAATATGTACATTGTAGGTCAAGTTTTGATTTAGTAGTGATCTAGTGATTTGATTACAATGATTTAGAATTCTTGATAAATCTCAATAAAGAACTCTTAAAATTTGAATTGTGTTATATTTTTCAGTTTTCTATTGTATTCCTATATATGCTGTCGTGTAATATAATATAATTTTGTGTCAGCCCTCTGTCTTCCATCCATCTGTCCATCAACTTTTCAAAACAAATTTTTAGCTCAACTGGTCCGAAGGACCAAGGTGAGCCTATGCCATACCATTGCGTCCGTCGTCCGTCCGTCCGTCCGTCGTCCGTCTGTCCGTCTGTCAACAATTGACTTCTTCTCCATAACCACTGATCAGAATTTGACCAAATTTTCTCAGAAACATCCCAATGGAGTGTGGACTCAAAATTGTACAAATGGTGGGGCTGACCCCCCAGGGGTCTGAGGGGCGGGGGCCAAAAGGGGTCAATTTGGCTCTATTAATATAAACGACTTCTTCTCTGAGACCAAGCAAAGGATATTGCTCCTATTTGCCTGGTAGTATCACTATGGGATAAGGATTCAAAATTGTACAAATGGTGGGGCTGACTCCCTGGGGGCCTGAGGGGCGGGGCCAAAATGGGTCAATATACCTATATTGATATTAACGTCTTCTCTGAAACCAAGCAATGGATATCGCTCATATTTGCCTGGTAGCATCACTATGGGGTGGGGATTCAAAATTGTACAAATGATGAGGCTGACCCCCTGGGGGCCTGAGGGGCAGGGCCAAATGTGGTCAATTGGGCTATATTGATATAAACGACTTCTTCTCTGAAACTGAGCAATGGATATTGCTCATATTTGCCTGGTAGCATCAATATTTGGAGGGGACTCAAAATTATACAAATGGTGAGGCTGACCCCACGGGGTCCTGAGGGGCGGGGCCAAGAGGGGTCAGTTGGGCTATATCAATATAAACGACTTCTTCTCTGAAACAGAGCAATGGATATTGCTCATATTTGCCTGGTAGCATCTCTATTGGGTGGGGATTCAAAATTGTACAAATAGTGGGGCCGATCATGACCTCCCTTGGGGCTGAGAGGCGGGGCCAAAAGGGGTCATTTTGGCAGAATTAACATAAACAACTTTTTCTCTGAAACTAAGCAATGGATATCTCTAATATTTGACTGGTAGCATTCCGTTGGGTTAAGGATTCAAAATTAAACAAATGACGGGGCCAACCCCCTTGGGGCTGAGGGGCAGGGCCAAAAGGGGTCAATTTGGTTAAATTGATATAAACAACTTCTTCTCTGAAACGAAGCAATGGATATCACTCTCATTTGTATGGTAGCATGGTCATGAGGTGGGGATTCAAAATTGTTCAAATTTTAGGGTTGACTCCACCAGGGGGCTGAGGGATGGGGCCAAAAGGGGTCAATTTGGCTAAATTGATATGAACAACTTCTTCTCTGAAACAGCTCAAATTTGACTGGTAGCATCCTTTTGGGTAAGGATTCAAAATTTTATAAAGGAAGGAACTGACCCCCCGGTGTGCAGAGGGCGGGGTCAAAAGGGGTCAATTGGTTTAAACAACTTCTTTTCCGAAACTAAGCCATGGATATCACTCACATTTGTGTGGTAGCATCCTTATGGGGTTGGGCCAAAAGTCAGTTTCATTTCATGGATTAATGCATTTTTTGGCATAAAAACCTCACGTACCCATATAAAATGCCTATAATATATTGACATAGCAATACCAGCGACAAATATACTTAATCATCATTCTTGTTTCATATCATGAAATCCAGGTGAGCGATAGAGGCCCTCTGGGCCTCTTGTTTTTTATGTCCTCCTACCTGAAGGGCCAGGATGACCTATAGCCATTGTGCTTTGTCTGTCATCATGTGCTGTGCATTAACTTTTCACATTTTGGAATTCTTCTCAAATTTTAGTGGGATTCAGTTCAAACTTGCCTGAAATGACCCTTATTCTGACCAAGTGTTATTTTCCAGGTCAATTCGAAATCCAAAATGGTCACCATCTAGAAAATGCATTTTAAACTTCTTCTCCACTTTCACTGCTGGCAGTAATCTAAAAATAGGTGGGCATGTTAAGAAAAGGAAGCCAAAAAAAAGTGTTGTTATTTTTCAGCTTCATTAAACCTTTGATGCGGCAGCCACGCTGGCCATTTTGTAATATGATTGAGCAATCACGGTTTTCCTGAGCAACACATATTCAAATTTCTTTGCAAGTTGCTCCAGTGGAATTCAGCTGAAACTTTGTCTTTTTGTTTTTACAAATTCTCAGATGACCTATTGCAATCGCCTTCTCAATAACACAGAGGCCCAGAGTTGTGATATTGGGCAGAAGCATGCTGGGATGAAGACCAATGTTGTTCAAAACAGTTACCTTGACCTATCGTCAAGGTCCCAGGGGTCAAATATGTTAAAATCTTTGAAACAACTTCTTTCCAATAACCAGGAGACCCTTAGCTATGATATTGGACCGTTTTGTGCTGGGATGATGGGCTACTAAAGGTGATCAAATGAATTATCTTGGGTGTATTTTCAAGGTCACAGGTCAAATGTGTTAAAATCTTTAAATGACTTTTAAATAACGGAGACGCCCAGGGTCATGATATTGGTGCATTGGAATGCTTGGATAACAGACTGAAAAGTTTGTTCAATTGAATGACCTTGACCTACCTTCAAGGTCACACTGGTCAATTTGTCAAATTCTCAATTCAAAAGCAAAAATAGCAACTATCAGTTTATATTTCACTAATCATATGACCATTAAGGCTCATTAACTTCTTGTTTAAAATGATCCTGAATCGTCCTGACCAAGTGTTGTTGTCCAAAATCCAAGATGGCCGCTATCTTGAAAAACACATTTCAAACTTCTTCTCAAGTTCAAAAAGTGGGATTCAGCTCATACTTGGCTGAAATGATCCTGAGATGGTTCTGACCAGGTGTTGTTATTTTCTGGATAAGTCAGAAATCCATCACGGCCGCCATCGCCAACAGTACCACTATACTTTATTGTACTTGCCACTGAGTGTGTATACACATATACTACAATGGTACTAGGGGCTTTAAAGTCAGATGATCGTAAGGCCCATGGGCCTCATGTTACGGTTAAGAGTATTATTTTATTGTCGCAGGGTTTGGAGCCAAAACACTACTAGTCCAAAATTCCTGAACACATTTTGATGAGTATAGTATGAAGCATACGTAGACAAATGGAATCAATTTTGTGAAAGCATGGCTCGGCCATGGAGAGGGGCAGGATTCTATCAGCGAAATTGTTATAATTTTTTCAAATCCTTTTATTCAAATAAAGGGATTTTGATCAAATATGGTGTATATCATCAAAGTGGATGAGAGATATCGTATTTGTGAGGAATTGAGTCCCTATAATGATATATCTGAAACAGGTACGATGCAATATATGACAAAATATGTTTGTCTGGCAAATATCAACCTAAATTTGCAATCTGTTAAAAAAGCCATCATTACATTATGAATTAACACCATATCTGGTATTCAATTCTAGAATTTACCTGTCGGAAGAAGATTCTGAAAGGACGGGCGGGTGTACTCCAGTTTCCTCTCACACTCAGAACTCTCGCACACTTCCATCAGGGCCAACAAGACTGATTAATATAAGTTAATATAAGTAGATATAACTTGTTTCACAATTGTTGTAAAGTAAAAAAAAAGTATATATACATATTTTGATATGCCCATTGGACAAAGCAATACCTTTCCTGTGGGAAGGGCTGTTAAAGAAATCAAGGCCAAAAACTTGAGATCTACCTTGTATTTAAGTCGCGTCACCGTAAAACGACGTTTGGGGTGATCATTGCGACAAGGGGCGATGTTTTCCTGACGGTATGTGTGTAATAGGAGTGGAAAAATGCACGGCCAGACCGGGGTTCGAACCCGGGACCTTCGAACACTAGCCGGATGCTCTACCGATTGAGCTACCTGGTCGCCGATGATCGACCCGGTCCAGTTCCGCTACATGTGTAGGTAATTCATTTATATATTTAGGCATCAAAATACAGTTGTAGTTATAAAAGTTCCAGTAAAGTTGAATAGAATTAAATACAGATGAGGCTTTCAACTGTACAAGTGGTCATAACATAGCACGACATGTGTTCTAAGTTGGAATAATAACGTTTATCATTATACTCAGAAAGGGGTCAGAGTTCAAATGCTTAAAGAGGCTTACCCGCAGACGGAGCGGTAAACGGCACATCTCCGATCACTAAATAAACTTCAGTACACGTTTCTATGTGACAAAATTAGAGGCTTTCCGACTTTATTTCTTGAAAACAATTACAGAATATATATTTAAAAGACGTTTTAAAACTCAACCTGAGAGGGAAATGTATGGAATATAACGGCAAATCTTCTTTGTAAATCGCCGCTGCCTTTGAAGTTATCACTGTGCGGCACTGTGCACGTGCTTGTTTCTTTGATGTGTCAATCAAATTAGACTTATTGCGGGTTGCGATTAAATAAATAATATTTAAAAATGAGGTTTTAATATCACTTTTCAGCGTTTTATAAGGAAAATAAAATGAAAAACTCAACAATTCCAACAATCTGTCATGTGTAAAAAATCTTTTTCTATTAGCCAATTTTTCTGATCTCTCTGCGGGTAAGCCGCTTTAAATACTAAAGAGCTGTGTTCGTGTGACAACCCAGGCAAGCCAGGAAAAGCACACTTGGTCTCGTTTGGAGACGCTTATTTGACCACTGTTTAGCAGCCTTGATATATAAGGCAGAAGTTTCGTGACAACGTTGGTGGTGGAAACTTATCGATTTAAAAATACATTGATTTACTAATTCTATCGAAGATCAGACAGCGGGTACATACTATTATGTAATATCATTTGTACATTTGGAAATTAGATTTCTGTGTCTATCTGCGTTCAGAAAGCTATGTTTCATTATATTTAATAACATTCCTTAGCATTCGTATAGTGACGTTCGTTTTACGTATGAAAGCAAATAATTTCCTTGAAAATATTTATTCATTTCTGCATTTTACCAAATGTCTAGTAGTTAGGAAAATTCCAATAGTGAATTATGTACTCTATACGCATATATAATTCCGACCAGTTCTTTAAGTTAATATTTTATAATTTATTTTAAGATAACAGTAAGAAATATGTAAATCAGACTTCACCCTCGTTTCCGGTTGTTAGTAGTCCTTTATAGGAATGGCACCAAAGGAAGGATGGTGGTTAGATCAGACCCCAGAAAAAAAATTCAACCGTTACTATGCCCAAATTTTACATCATATTTAAATGATCAATTTAAATATGCAAATGAGATATTATATCCAATATTCACGATTCGTTCATTCACTACATATACGTTTAACAGTAGATGATAAAGGCGGATATTTTACTTGAGAAAGTTTCATGCAATTTGTGTCTCGTGAAAAACGCACATACATATTTGAAAAAAAATGTTTTCGTTGCGTTTATAATTATTATAATGGAGGAGTCAATTCATAATTTTATGTTTTTTTGGGTTTCGGCATATTATCATGATAACATATCTTATATAAGATAAGACATTTTTAAGGGATAGCAGGTTTAATAATGCTATATAGTTTAAATTCAGCACAGATCTGAATATAGTAGTTATGATTGTCTGACATGTGTCAAGAGCTTTTCAGATATCCCTTTTCCTCATGGAATTAATTGAAATCTTCTTTTACTTGAGATGTACGTCTAACTGAAACAAAGCAAAAACGTGTACTTGAGACATATTTAAAAAATAATATGTATTGTATAAAATATAAATCTGTATTGTATAAACAAGTCTGTATTGTAAAAGGGAATGGTACGAGAGATAAACAGACGAAATTTAGGAGAGCTTAGAAAATAATTTGCTCTATTTTGAAGGTAAACCAATACCCAATAGACTGATTGATCAAGACAAGAGATCACAGAGGGATTTAGGCGTCCACAATTTAAAAGAATTTCTAAGAAATATTGATAACAAATTTCCGCTGTCAAAATCCAAGATGACCTCCTGGCGGCCATTTTGTGTTACACTTTTTCAGGCTCAAAACTGAACGGTTTCAACAATGGCCCTTAACTTGGCCATTCGCAACAAGGGGTCGAATTGTATCGTCTTGTTCATGTAAGTGATTTCACTAGACAAAGTGAGCGTTTACATTGTTATGCCTGGACGTGGAGGAGGCCAAACCGAAACCAAGGCAATAATCATTTAGTAGAATAAACTTACAACAGAATATTATCGAATTGTTATATTTTTAATTTTAACTTTTCCTATGTTTAGGACTTAACATTTTGTATCGAAACTCATTTTAAAGCTGTAGAAAACCTTCTATATTAAGTCTTTAAGTTTATATTAAGCTTATAAATATCTAATTTTAAAATAATTCGGATTTATTTTTATTTTCTTATATTTTGTGTAAACCATTGGATATCATATCTTGTTTTTGTGTGTTATTTGGAATTTATTTCAACTTCTCATAAATACATGTATCTTGCAAATTTAGTACATGTATATGAAATACAAAATTTGGCATTGATCTTTTATGTCCTGAATGTTAGCGTAAGCATTTTGCAATTCTGACAACCACCAGGGAGCTTTGTTACATCAGGTGTACCATTTTGACTTGTTTCTGATGCTGATGGTTCCTGCGGGGCGAGCTGAAATTTCTTCCAAATAAACAGGTCTTCAGATTTTTCTTTGGCCCACTTTAACCGACCGATTGATTGCGTTTCCTGCCACGTAATGACTAGTTATATCAATTAGTGGGTTTGACTAGAACCATCACCTAGGGACAGCATTCATATTTTGTCTATAATATAAACTCATTTAAATAAGAGCTTTTTGTTTCTCTGTTTTTGTTGTTGTTTTTTTTTTTTTTTTGAAAACTGATGCTACGCGCTTGAATATTAATAAGGGAATGTATAGCATGAAAAGGATGAAATATTGAATAATGATGATGATGATGATGATGATGATGATGATGATGGTGATGATGATGATGATGATGATGATGTTTGTTTTTTGTTTTTGTTTTTGTGTTATATTGGTCAGTTCAACCTCTGTGTTGATGGTCTTAAGAGGAAATTTTGTACATAACAACTTCCACCTTATAATTGATTAAAATCGCCCTCATAATATTCACGTTAACTTTATTCGGAGGAAAAATGTACGTGTGTCGGGGGCGAAACCCTTGTTTTCCAAAGATTTATTTTTGTTTTATTTTAGGTTTGTGAAGGTCCTTCCCCTGCGGAACTGTCCTGTGGCCATCCGAAGGGAAGCCATCTGGAAGTCGCATGGACCAGACAAACTTGGTGGAGGTCATCCGAAGGGAAGCCATCTGGATGTCGCGAGGACAAGACAAACTTGGTGGAGGTCATCCGAAGGGAAGCCATCTCAATGTCGCGAGGACAAGACAAACTTGGTGGAGGTCATCCGAAGGGAAGCCATCTGGAAGTCGCATGGACCAGACAAACTTGGATTGAGGTCAAGATCCGGCTTTTGTATTTATGGCTAGGTATGTATGTATGATGATGATGATGATGATGATGACGACGACGACGACGACGACAATCGATACTTAACGTGAGTTATAGGGAATTTGGTCAGTTGACAATGACGTGGAATTGACCACAGGCGTCTGTTTCTGGTTAATGTGAGGTATACATGTAGTAGGAGTAAGGACAGTTACTTTTTTCTATAAATACGAACCAGAAACAGACGCCTGTGAATTGACTCAGCGTGTCTAATGAATTCCACAGGACAGCTAGGACAGACAGGACCAGGACAGGTCAGACAGGATAGGACAGAATTCATTTTTCGTTTGTAGACCTACATATATCAATTTATCAATAATGAAAACACCTTCATTTTCTTTTTAAATGACATACATGAATAAACTTTTGTTTCCATTACAGATCCAAGCCATGGGGTGGTCGGGTGGCACAGTGGTAACACACTTGCCTTTCACCAAGGTGACTGGGGTTTGATACCCCGATCGGATGTGAAAAGGTATGGGGTCACCGTCACCAGCCCCGACCACGTGGGTTTTCCCCGGGTACTCCGGTTTCCCCCCACACTAAGACCCCTCGCGCAATTCTAGCCGGGCCAAGGCATCTCTTGACCCGCGGTTTTTACAGGTCACTTCTACCTTGTTGTAGCCAAACCATAATTGTTGTTGCATTGATCAATAAAAATACATTGCTATTGACCACTGGAGTTGTGTTGATAAATCATGGTACTAGAATTATGACAACGTCATAATTGTCAGTTCGATAATTGATCTCGGAGGTGACTAGTACAGCCGACGTTGGTTTCAAGTATAGGACAGCTCGACCTTTTGACGAACTTGACCTCTTATGACGTTCAATAAATACTCAGATGTTTGTTCTGGTCAGCCGGAAAATTGATATTCGAAATAAACATTGTAATGTTCTAGCAGAATGGTGTGAAAATTGGAAACTATTTATAAACAAGGACAAAACTAACGTTGTTCATTTTCGTAACCTTTCTTCGCCTGTAACACAATTCAAATTTACCTGTGAACACTGATATTGGCATTTGTTCTAAGTATAAATACTTAGTATTGTGGTTCCATGAACATCTCGATCTACATCTCGCTGTACGAGAGTTGTGTAAGTCTGTGAGTGGAGCCCTTTATGCCTTTTACTCAAAGTTCACCCACGCCGGTGGTATGACTTACTCGCTTTATACAAAACTGTACATGTCTTTAGTGGAGCCTATAACTTACTTCGCGAGTAGACTCTGGGGTATAAAATTCTACAGAGAAGTAACATTACTACAAAACAAGACCTGTCGATATTTTCTCAGAGTATCGACGTTTTCCAGTAACTTGGCAACAGGAGGGGACGTTGGATGGACGTCTGTTACTACCACCAAACCGACTGTTGATGTTTTAAGACTTTGTTTAAGAAAAACTAATATCGAAAGTGATAGAAAATTGAATTCCGTAATTCTTGGGATTCGTTGGTATATAATCTAATAGTAAAGGTTAATTTAATGACGATGGTAAAGCTAATGGTAATAAATTACGTCTATATAGAACCTATAGGTAAAAGCCTGCAACAAGGGTTAAGAAGAGGTCTGTTGTGCAATTTCAGATGTGGGTCACTCTCATGAAAATTCAAAAGGGAAGGCATGCCAAGCCGATTTTACCAATAAAAACGTTGAATCTATATATATATTGTTTATCAAATGACGTTGAAGAGGAAGTTCACTTTTAATACAATGTGATTTTTACGATGATTTACGCTGGCCTCTTATTTTGATAGTATGGACAGTTTGAATCAGGCCAAATATCTAGCAGTGTAATCTCCACCAAATGTTTTAGCCAACCAACTTTATGTGTAAGAGAAGAAGCAGTTTTTTTAATTCATTTAACACTTACGTGGCTATTCTTGTACCATTTTCAATAGCTTGTGGTAACCTTACCTTATTAACTTTTAGCATGCAGTATATAAAGTGTAAATAAGTCATAAATGGCACCTAGGATACTAAAGTGATTGCTCCTCAATAGATCATCGTTTCACAATACAACCACCTGTGCACAAGTATCGCAATAAAATGAAGGAAGAATGTGATGTATATATTTATTTTTCTTTTCTTTATTCAATGGCGTTGGACTGTGTTCAACACCTTTTGTTATTATACAAGTTGAATAAAAAAAAATGTCAGTAAAGTTATAAGATGCTAAAAAATATATGTATCCGATATGAGATCATTTATTTGTGTTGATGGTGGTCTGTCAAGGAATTTCGAACTTAACCTTGGAACAAAACAAGGCGGTATGTTAAGCCCGTTCCTTTTTGTAATATTTTAAATTGAAATTATTGAATTTATGAAGAGAACAATAAGAAATGTCAAAGCATCTTTGTAGATTAAAATAAACTAAATGTTATGCAGTTTTTTTCTCCTTATGACATGACAAATGTTGCACTCTGTTGTAAACTTACACAAGCAACTGATGAAGCCGAAAACAATTCAGACGATTTGGTGGCCAGTATCGAAAACCGGAAAAACGGTTCTGCAAATGAGTCACATAGATATCTGAAAATCGTATACAAATCTGAAATTCATGACCCTGGGGTCTCGTGTGGGGATGGGATAAACTTTATTATCGTTTATGTAGGGAAATACATTTTTTACCATCATTTGTTTGATTTCTATTGAAATTAAATTAAATTTTGTTAACATTATCAACATTCAATGACAGATTGATGGTATGCATATATAGGCCCTGACTGACCCCTCTGGGCTTATGGGCGGAATCAAAAGTGTTAAGATTAACTGAAATATTTCAAAACTCGGGTGACCATTAAGGCCCACGGGCCTCTTGTTTGTATACTGAAACTTAATCAACGCTAAAATATACGGCACATATCATTTTTTTGTGTCACAGACGTAATGCAATGATCACACATACAACCAATTAACCGTCTGTAGCTCAAAGTTTGGTATTTTAATGGATCAATTGTCGCGAGCTTTCAATGGAATTTGACGAAAAAAATATTATTTTATGTATATGTCCAATGACATCGCAGTGCGAAAATATATTTCATCATGACTGGCAGCGCGAAAATATTCACACCGCGAACAGATTGGAGGCTGACTAAACGAAAATTTCGACGCGCGAATCTCTTTTACAGTATGTCCATCACATGCCACAATTTGGAGAAAATTTGTATACGTGGTTAAATATTGTGTTACACTTGGCCCATCATTCTCGTAATATCACAGGGATCTCCGCACGAGAGATAACGAGAACGTTATTTTGGGATTTTGAAGTTAGAAGCTCAGTCATATATATGGAACTAGATGCCATTAAAGATAAATCTTAACTCCCTTAGAAAATAGACACAGTTTCACTCCTGCGAGACTTCTGTTTATTTCATTATTGAGCGTTCTATGTAAAACATCAAACTTCCGGATTTGGGTTTATTTGATTTGGAAAACAGCACCTCTTTTGCTAATTATAAACAACTTTTGTTTGAATAGTTTCGGTAATAAACAGCATCAGATAAATGTTGTAAAATACATTTTAATTATTTCTGTGTTAAACTTGTCTCAGGCAGATTGTTTTTATGAACAATTGATTTTGTAGCTTAAATGCACTTCTATCTTCTGTGAACATGATGACCGACCATCTTGAAAAGTTTCGTGCCTTCCCTAACGGGTACACAACTCACCGGGTGATACCGGAAGTTACGAATCCGACGGGGAGTATATACAAATCCGACGGGGAGTATCTACCCGAAGGGCGTAAGGACATGGCTGGGGTATGTTTTATAGTGATACATGGCATTTTAACATACTATCGGAAATATGGTGATACCCACGGAATTCTACGCTATTACCCACGGAATTCTACGCTATTTCCTTTATACATATCAGTAATTCGTTAATCTCATAAACTTGCCGTGTTTGATTGGTGCTCAATATTATCCGGCTGCCCTACTGTCAAACAACGAATTTGCTATGATTTTTGTCAAAAATACCCAATAATCGCGATCAAAACACGATGGACAGAGTTTTGGCATTAAACATTGACTACAATAAACTATTAGTAATCAACAATTTGTTTGGATTACAGCTATAAAGTACCTTAATTGGCAAATTATAATGGCATCCAAAATTCCGACGGGGAAAATCTCTCTCCAAAATCTGAATCCGACGGGGAATATCAGTACACAGGCTTTCATTTGATTTTTATTCAGATATCAAATATTTGTAATCAAGATGACACATGATTTCATTTATTTCCAGATAATTCTAGATTTACCCAATTATCGGAAGATTCTGATGTTTTACATTTGATCCAGGGACTTCTTACCCGTTGACGTTTATGCGTATTTTTTGTAGGCGCAATAAAACGTTTTAAACGTTTTGGAGTTAACGAAATTGGATTTAAACCTTTTTTGGGCGCGTGAAGCCACAACGAACTCTTTTTACATGTTGGCATTATCCTGAAAATTAAAGGAAATAAGTGTTGACGTTATTAAAGTATCTACTTCAAAATTCATTGGTAAGGGGTTACATGAATTGATATTCTATATTTGATCAACAATAGCTCGAAAACGAGCACATCGACATTTGACTGTTCACCATTTTCTGCTATGGCATGACATCCGATTTTCAAAAATAGGTACGAGAAAACAAGTTTAATACAGGAAAATTCTGGTTTCTCAGAGGTGTACGATTCCTGTTGTCATTTATATGATATTTGTCAATTGGACATTTTTACGTGTACATACAACATATCAGTAATTCGTTACATACAGAATTGAATCAAAGTTTCACAGAATATCTAACAGTGAATTGTTTTTCAATCTATAATACGACATTTAAGCGTCCGAGAGAGGCCGTAGCTCCTGGGAGTAGAACAGCGCAACAATGCATCTAACGTAAGGAGTAATTAACTGACGGGCACAATTGCAGATTTAAATGATTTCACTTGGCTTACGGGGGAGGTTAGAAACATTTTCTGTAAGATGCGCATGCTCCATGGAGCTTTATTCATCAAATTGTTGCATACAGTTTTTTTTGTTTTGTATATATTTGTATATACTCCTCGTCGGATTCGTAGCTTCCGGTATCACCCGGTGCAACTGTGAGAATGATGGGAAGATGGGGGACAATCTTTCACAGAATGCACTGCGTTCCCCTCCATAACTCTGCACACCGAGGGATGTTCCAGTGTTTAGGGGGGGGGGGGGGGGGGGGGGGGGGGATAATTGAAAAGAAACGACATTGTCATAATCACAACATTTATATCGTATCGTATCACAGACAGTTTGGGGATTTCGCTCACCGATTCATATGGGCTCCACATTCAAACAAATGTGTCCAATACTTCGGTTATAAGAATTACGAAGTATTCTCGAATTTTGTTTTGATAATGATTGAGACACTTAAAGTGATCGAGAACCATTGAATAAATATGTCTTCATTAATACTATCTCTTCTACAGATGCATTCCAACTTAAACCAAGTCAGGGAATCATAAAATCCATCTGCAGCGTGGCACAGACGAAGGGTAGATCGGTATAATAAATAGAACATTAAAATGTACTCCATGTTTAAGAATAAATAAATATAATGTAAATAAATGTATGGGGCACTGCAGTTTATGTCTGGTGCATTCTTAGTTTTGTACCCGTAACTCGGACGCCGTCTGAAAGTCACGTGGCCAATAAGAATGCTGATTGACAAGCACTTGAATATTTGAACTTTCGACTATCCCTGTCTTTTATATAAAAAGTTTTCTTGGCCAATCAGAATGCTGTTCAAAGTCACGTGTTTACACCACTTGTACATTCCAATATATTGCATGTTAGGATTTTTCTATAAATAACTTACTGGTCCAGTAACATAACCGGGTGGCGTAACCAAGGAGAAATGGTATGAAGTTCATTAAACCGTGATATTTGTGGTCGTGTGGGGCTACCTTATAAGTAAACAAATTGTCACGTTCGTTGTTCAGCTCTGTGAACTTGAAATCTTCCGCACAGAACAAATTTAGTTTATAATGCAGTCTGTCTATTTCATCCATGATTTCCGGCTGTCTTAGTCTTCGGATACTGTGACAGAAATGCTCAACACTATCAAACAAAGCATCGTTCTCAAGTTTAAGCATATACAATTCTTCCCAAAATGATATAAACTCGTCCATTTTCACGGGACTAGAGTCTCGCGGAGTCCCGTTCCGCGGGAATCTCCGAGATAGGTCGCGCACGCGCCTGTAATGACGTATGGTGTCGACTTCAAACGGAAGTAGTGAGCCGCCAAGAGTATGAATGAGCTTGATGGAATCCAGAAATGACTGGTGCTTCCGGTTAAACCAATCAATGTAGCGCATCTTGAGCTGATGAAGACGTCCAAGGTGCTTGTTGGCCAATAGTTTCAGTCTGTCAAGCTCCATCATTTTCTTCTCGGTGTGAGTAAACACTCGGTTACTGTAAAAATATAAAAAGGTCATTTTAAAATGCCTTTAAATAAAACCTTATTCTATATGTAACAATGATGTTCAGAAACTTTTTACTATCGTTAGTTTAGCATTGAATGTCAATACGATTAAGTAATGATATTTTACAATACAGCTTTCAGATTGCTTTGGAGGATTTTGTTTTAACTGGTCTCATCCATAAAAAAAAAAATAAATAAATAAACAAAAAAAATAAACAAAAAAAATAAAACAAAAACAAAAAATAAACAAAAAAGTATGGAAATCCGATAACATCTGGAAGTCTAGATAATTGAATCTCCACTGTTAAGTACTATACGTTTGCGTATAAACGATATGTGCATATGTACAATGTATATATAGATAATGTATATTATGTCAATAAAGTCGTACATGTCCTCAAATTTGGATAAAAAAAATGAAAAAAAAATGTGTCTGAAAGGTACATGAGATCCTACGGACTCTACAAGGCTGTGTTGGGGGTTTTTTTGCGTTTAAAATACGTGCTTGTCATCATGACAAATGTATATCTGACACTACCTACGTCAGACGGACAAATGACACAATAAACCCCCGGATTAGGTTAGAAGGACCTGATCAATCGAAGAACAAACACAACACAAACTCCGTCATTGCTCTTCAGACTATTACCGGTTATCGTGGAGAGTCAATATGCTATTTACTTTCCCATATTTGTCTTGTCAAAATACATTCTTATACAAATACGTGAAGTGATCCAGCTCATTCTATATCGAATGTCGTTGACTCTTTTCAATGGGTTTGAATAGAAACGCCAATATCGATAAAACATAAAGATATAAATCCGAGTAAATAGACTTCCGGTTTTGGACAATTGTTTGTCAAAGTTTTGCCATCTACCTGTAGAAGACTCTGTTACCGGGACATACCACAAGTATGCACTGACTTTTAATTTTCATGTGTTTCTTCTCCTCGAGTACTTGGTTTTATCAAACCACTTATGCATCAGATCTTTTGTTTACTCCGCAAATCACTCAACATGTCACAGAATTAAACAAAAAGCATTCAGCTAAACGAGAGAATGTCTTTTAGTGTCCGTTTCAGGACAAAGAACGCACGAACAGCCTTATACAGGCAGATACCTAATTCTGTCCGGATTATAAACTCCACTATTTACGATGATACCTATTTCTGTCCGGATTATAAACTCCAATATTTACGATGATACCTAATTCTGTCCGGATGATAAACTCCACTATTTACGCTGATACCTAATTCTGTCCGGATGATAAACTCCACTTTTACGCTGATACCTAATTCTGTCCGGATAATAAACTCCACTATTTACGATGATACCTAATTCTGTCCGGATTATAAACTCCACTATTTACGATGATACCTAATTCTGTCCGGATTATAAAGTCCACTATTTAAGATGATTCCTAATTCTGTCCGGATAATAAACTCCACTATCTACGATGATACCTAATTCTGTCCGGATTATAAAGTCCACTATTTAAGATGATTCCTAATTCTGTCCGGATTATAAACTCCACTATTTACGATGATACCTATTTTTGTCCGGATTACAAACTCCACTATTTACGATGATACCTATTTTTGTCCGGATTACAAACTCCACTATTTACAATGATACCTAATTCTGTCCGGATAATAAACTCCACTTTTAAGATGATACCTAATTCTGTCCGGATAATAAACTCCACTATTTAAGATGATTCCTAATTCTGTCCGGATAATAAACTCCACTATTTACGATGATACCTAATTTTGTCCGGATTATAAACTCCACTATTTACGATGATACCTAATTCTGTCCGGATTATAAAGTCCACTATTTAAGATGATACTGTGGCAGGATTGAATTTTATTATGTTATGTCCAGTATAGAGGTCAAGTCTAAAACTGTGACGTCAGTATATATATGATATCTGACTGGCTAGTTGGGTTGGCGCGCGAGACCTTTGTGTGACAATAGGTAGACAGGCGAGCGACAACGGCGAAGACTGACCAGAGTGTGAGTGAGGTATGAAATCTGTCCGGATGATAAACTCCACTTTTACGATGATACCTTATTTTGTCCGGATTATGAACTCCACTATTCACAGCGACACCTTATATATCCGGATAATTGGAAGTAATTCTAGTCTCATTATTCGGGCACGAAGGAATGGAAACCGTAATTCAATCTCGAAATCGATAAAACAAGTACAAATTACAGCGTCCCGGCAGGGTAAGCGTCTTTTGCTTCATCAACGATACACGTCATAAACATCCACGTTATATCAGCAATACGTCATCTGATATCTCAGGAATTTCCATTACAAAGTAGGCTTGGATATTCTAATATCTGGTACACGTTGACATCAACTATTATCTACGAAAAACACAATCGATTTCGATTTAGTAATATGTTGGCAGTTTAAGCTTCTGATGATTGCAAAAAGTATCCTTCATTCAAATATCACTTTTCATGCTAATTACAACATTTAAAATACTTCGCCGTTTGTCACAGTGTTCATTGTCTATATGACATATGGTAGTCAAGGTGCGTCCTCCGTTTGTCATAATGTCTACGGTCTATGACATATGGTAGCCAAGGTGTGTCCTCCGTTTGTCATAATGTTCATTGCCTACGACATATGGTAGCTAAGGTGTGCCGTTTGTCATAATATTCATTGTCTATGACATATGGTAGCCTCCCTTTTTGTTACGATGCAAAACAACCATAATTATCTTGTTTTGAGTGAGCCTAAACTATCGCTGCATGTTTCTGGTGTATCGATATAACAAACTCAAGACAAACAACTGACATATGTAAACAATGAATAAAGAAAAACAGGATTAGTTGCCCTTGCCGACAAGACGCGAACTTGTAACGATGATTAGAAATAACAATTCTGACCTATTTGGCCTGGTCGTACATGATTATTTTGATTGACAAGAGTCTGACTTACTGGTAATCTCTATATGTTAACTCCATGACTTGCATACTGGGCTCCACAAACTATACAATAAAACTCCTCCTCCTCCTCGGGGTGCTCATAGAATAAACCTCCTCTCCGTCACCTGGTCGGCCTGACTCGTTATAACTTATCTTTTGCACACCAAACTTGCTCCACTGAGGTGCCTCCCCCTCTAAGCCTTCTCCTCTGTCTCTCCTCGGGGGTTTGTCACTGATTCAGAGGTATCTGAAAAATATATATAATGAATAAATTACAGACGTTTTCGTCAATCAAATCGATATTTACCTAACTTAATCCTATAGGGCAACCCGGTCGAGATTCGCGTTAAACATCTCTCTCAATACGCATTTACGCTTTCCATACCATGCATACGTGATGTTAGTATTTAGGCTACTTAAATTTCTTCTAACATTTGTCCTTAATAGTTTCTTTTATGGCAATCATTACTTGCTACACTCTTCGATAATAAGAAACGGGGTCATACTTAAGTATCGGTTTTAATTTTCTTTCGTGTTGATAATATTTAAAACACCTTTCCTGATATTTAACCATTTAAATGGTTTCAATAAAACACTGTTTGTGATTAACGTATACAATTAGGGTTTTTAAAGTAGAGCTTTAAAAACAAAACAAAAATATAACAAAAAACACACACAACGGCGCTGAGATTGTTTTCAAATGTGAGAGAGATAAGTCATACAGCCAAATATGTAACATCAAACAATATTGATTATCGAGTTTAATAAATATTTCAAAACATATTCCACACTGTGGGTTGTAGAGTCTTCACGTTAAACGAGTGGATCATGATATCTATAAACTTTAATGTCCAGATCTGCTCCGCGGCATTCATAAAACTCCAGTGGTCTTTAAGCGAAAATGTCATAGCGTGGCGTTTTCTCTGATTAATTTATTATAAATTCCATCTTCGTGTTAAAAATTCACTGATCCCAAACTGTGATATGTATCCCCGTCAAGAAGGATACATTACCTGATAGTGTTAAATTGCTATTAACCGAGGACCATCCGCGCCATCGTAAAACGAATCAATCTCGAGAACACTTAAAGGAACTTTGTTCCGAACACCTAAATGCATGGCACCATATATTACCAGTCGGAACACCTCGCCTCCGTCTGCGAGTTTCGAAGAAAATGACGAGGCGTTCCGATTGCATAAATTAATGTTGGAAAGTACACACCTACAGCTATACTCGCATGAATATATAAAAAAAAATCGCAATAAAAGAGGTAGATGTTCAATACAGAATTGGTATAATTATAACTGTCATACATACACTTGCCGTTTCCGTAACGGATCTTCTTGAATCTAAATAATTAACTCTATAGATACTGATAGTGTGGATTTGTGTTTTAAAACCCACTTAATCATGCTCATAGTTTTCATGCGTAGCGGAGAACAGACAAAACGGTGATAATACAATGTAGTTTATCATATACATATATATATATACAAACATACATGCATTTCCATCATGAATAGACCCTTTAAAGAAACACGGGCGCTAACTAGCATTATTCCGCGAGTAATTTATCTTGTTGATAAAATGATATCACATTTTGTAAGGACCATGAAAATCATTTTGGCTGGTCAAATAAGGATTAGCTTGAATATGTCTATAGTTTTTTTTTATGTTATAGTAAGTGTACTCGGATGTACTTTAAATATACACTCCGTTTTTTTGTTTCTTTTTTCGTTTTTTTTTTTTAATTTGCTTTATAGGTTCAAAGCATAAAACATATATCCAAATTAATCCTTATAATTCAATCTACTCTACACAATCCCTGTGAAATCTACTCGTATTAATGAACTGCCATCTCCCGTATCAGCCAATCAAAAGCAACGTAACAAACGTCGACGCCATACATTTTTCACGTTATAGGCTGATAAAATAATTTTTCATACCAATTAAAATGCTTGATAAAAGCGAGATGAAATTAACTTCATTCAAAATCTGCAAGACAAGCCCCCAGCTCCGGTGAAGCCACTAGAAATTAGGCAGGTTTAGTAAATTTATATTTGTGGACCATGTTCCTTTAATGAAGTTCCCTCTATTGCCATATAACACCTTAAATCTCCATATATCACACTTTCTACTGTATAAACATACACAAATCTACATAAGTATACGTCTCGGTATTGTCTACTGGCATGAATAGGCGAGTTTAAATTCCCTAATACACTGGTGTTATGTAGGTCTGCACACAAAACATTGTCGAGCCCTTCTGCTTTCGAGAGCGCGGTACATAGGTGTGAAGTGCGCTGTAATAAATCACGTTTAATTTACATGTATAACATTTGACTTCAATGCACCTTATCGACACTCTCGATCAATAGTGAGTAGTGATTCAGGCGTGTTCGTTTCGTATTTATGAACCAGTTGAAATGTTCTGATTTATATATCAACCCGGGGCACCGCAGACGACACGGATTCACTCCCGCCAGAACCTTAATTTATGCATTACGCTACAGGATCTAAAATGTTAGGGAATTAATTATGTCAGGACTAAATGTCGTCAATTTTCGTTGGTTATAATTTGTCCCCTAGCCGCTTCATTCCATGAGGATTTTGATCAAACTTCACACAACGATAAAGGTCGATAATATCTGGGACAAGATCGAGTTTCAGGGTTTTTGGGTCAGGATCAAGGTCACTGTTACTATTTTTAGCGGGGGCCGGTAGGGGATATATATTGCTTCAGTAATACCCTGTATGACTGTTGTCAATAACTTACATTTTTATCACCTTAAACTTGAGTGTCTTAGTTGTATTAGTGTTTACTATTCATCGTTAGACATTCCAGTACGGCTTCCTCTTACCGATATCTATATTAAGACCTTGATTATCAGAACTTTTGAAGGCTATTGACGGTGATAATTTAACTATTAGTGTGGGTTGATGTGTGAAGATGTTATGATAGGCTCTGGTTGTAGTTGTCACAGCACCTGAGCTACGAGTTCTGCTTTGTAATACCTCAATCTCAACACCTAGCATACATTTCTTTTAGCTGCCCATTTATAAAACTCTTTGTAGATTTAACACATTGTTCGTATGAGGTGAGGGTTGATGTTTGAGGGATAGTACGTGTTATTTCTATAAGTTATCTTTGCGATTTTTATTCAAGCAACGCTTTGACCGGTCTGTTTCAGCATCTAAAAGCCGGCTTCGTGCATTTGCTTATATTCTGTGCTTATTCTCCCATTGAACTCGCAGAGTTTCCCATCTACTGCTTCCGAATTTGGATTCAATTTCTCCCCAAAACATATATCTCTGTTTTGGCTTCTGAGATACATTTTACGATCTGCAGTTGAGTTCAGACCCCGAAGTATCCCGGCTTGACTGACACAGATAGACTTGTTTCAGTCAATATAGAGTTGTTGCTGATGTTGCAGGGCGTAGTCAAGTCTATCCAGAGTCGTCATGGTTACGGGGTAACTGGTACATCTAAAGTTTGACAACCCCCATTGATGATGTTCATAGTCTGTACACTCTGACAACATATTATGATTTCTTTGGCACTATAGAAAACTGTATTGTGTACGCCTTATTAAACTCGCCAAAGGTTCTTGTATTTTTACAGTCATTCGTTTTAAATGGGATGTGTATAAAATGACTAGGATGATTAAATCATTGATGTGTTATTGCTTAAAGTATTTCAAACGATACCTGACCAATGAATTATGTATTGAACTTTCAATAAGCTGTGTGTCGTTAAGGTGGATCCGATAATTCAATATAACGATACTGTACTATATATATCTACAACGAAAATAATGATATAACGGTTTGATATTTCCAATTGGATGATTTAACAGAAAGCACATTTCTGAGTGTACATGATCATTATAAATATATTATGATATACTAGTAGATACCTAACAAAGCGCGGTATCAAATTACTATCAACAAGCATTCATAATATACAAAATGTAATTATGGATCCTATAAAGCAGCATAGCAAAATTATGTATACATGATAATTTTGGATATATAAATTTCAAGGGAAACATTTTCTGTTTTATATACATGTATATATGTCCCTTGTTCAGCTTATTAAACTCTTATTTACTGCGTTAGAATTAGCGCTATACAGAATATGTCTGTATCCCATTGCGTTTATACCACCATAAACGCAATAAAAACACCCTTCAATCCCTATATAAGCGCATAGGGTCTGCGATATTTCCTCAAAAAAAAAACATCGTCTGTTTTATCGATAGAACTATATGTCATGAAAAAAACGTAAGAAACATACCTTTATCTTGAATATTTCGCGAGAAATGCGATTTTTGTATATTGTTAATCAGTAGCTAATTATCATCGGTACAATGAGCGGAAAATTATCGTCAGTATCTCTTTAATTACTATTGAGACAGTGAAAACAAAAATATGTAAGGTGTATATGTTTTAAATCATTAATTTAACTTGAAATTCGTTTCCCTGGAAACTAGACATATGCTTTTCACGTCAATATCGTAGAACATATGACTTTAATGTATTTCATTTAAAGGGGCATTCATTCGTTCGCACATCAGAAACATGCAAAAATTATATTGATGAAATCTATATCAGAACGATGATTATACGAGTATTTGTGCATACAGGTAATGAAATAAACGCCAAAATGTACAGGGAAAAAGGCGTATCATATTCAAATACTGTATGTTTTGCGGTAGTTAGTGATACTTCGGGTCGAATAAAAAAGTATCTGGAATTAAAGAACTTTGGTATATCTTGAGAGTAAAACTGCCTTATCAATGTAAAGATTATAACTTTTACTATTTGTAAAAAATACATATTTTCCAGTAAGTTTAATTTTGACGACTTAAACTCTTTTCAAACGAAGGATATGCCCCTTTAAATTGCATGTATGTATTGTGTATTCTAGTTAGATAAGAACAACTACGTTACAGGAAGATCAATGTCCAACTATAGCGTAGTGATGTCGACAATAGGGTCGTGGCGTTCATAGCTCTATAATTACCTAGGTGTACATAGTGGTGCTACCAGGCAATGATGAACATTGAAATATGAACGACATGATCAATTGGAGTGTTTTCATGTCTCTTAGCTGTCAATCAAAACAACCCCTAACACATGTACAGGTACCACTTGTGATAAGTTACCTACCCAATCCTCAAACGTAATTATGTCACCAACTCAACTTATCAAAAGAGTAAAGATCTTTCAAAAGCAAATTCATTTGTCAAAAGTATCATATACACATTGAACTGCTGATAATAACTGTCTTTCTGTGACAGTAATCGTCTTAATCTAAGTGACTTTAAAAGTCATTTACACCTGCTTCTAGCTAGAGCTGAAGATCTGCCAGAATGTATTCTTAAACCATTCACCGACATTGTGTAAATATACTACACGTATATATTGTAACGACATGCTGTAATGTTTACGGGGAAATAAACAATACAAACAACCTTTCTCGTACCCGGACTCTCATTAACGCTAATTATATAATTCAACATGTAATGAACACTCTTCAGATTGAGGAATATTCCAGAATGATATTGAATTTTGCAAAAACTTGTTTAGGACCAACGCAATATACCTAAGAAACCAAAACTATGATGATGAGGAGGATGATGTTGATGATGAATGATGATGAATGATGATGATGATGATGATGAATGATGATGATGATGAGGAGGAGGAGGAGGTTAACATCATGTTAGAGTCAGGGTTATGATACAATCGTATGTAGCGATGCGTGTATGTGACGGGTTATTATACTATAGATGAACAGAATCCGACCAGCTAGTACTCGTCAAATACACACAACTGTAAATATTGAAACCAAATTCAAAGATAGTAACAACATTGTATTACGGTTGTACCTGGTAGCGGATGACGATGAGTTATAGGTGAGCATTGTCATTATCTCTCGTTCTATTATATGAGTGGCTGGTCTTTGTAAACTAGTGTAAACTGACTTAACATCTGGGTACTTGCATACATACTCGATAAGTGATTTTCTGTAACATAATGTGATTTATATTGGGGAACGTAACAACGCCTAGACAACCAAGCGACATCTAACGGTGAACGTTACGACGCTTCAGTAACCAAGCGACATCTAGCGGTAAACGTTACGACGCCTCAGTAACCAACCGACATCTAGCGGTAAACGTTACGACGCCTCAGTAACCAACCGACATATCTAGCGGTAAACGTTACGACGCCTCAGCAAACAAGCGACATCTAGCGGTGAACGTAATGACGCCTCAGCAACCAAGCGACATCTAGTGGAGAACGTTACAACGCCTAGACAACCAAACGACATCTAGCGGTGAACGTTACAACGCCTAGACAACCAAACGACAGCCGTGTTGTGACGAGTGCTTATGAAGTGTTTTCCGTGATCGCCGAAGATTGAAACGAAACAAATTGTTTGTATCCTATCAGTGAATTATGTTTGCAAAAAAGTAACTTCAAACAAGGTTTGCCTTAACAATGTCGTAGATCAATATTTATCAGAGGAGTCATATCAAATTTTAAAGAGACAATAAGTTTAAATATACCGATAGTGATCGCAATAGTATTCCGGTGTATACACTGTCCCCAAATGAATACGGAGCCCCGCTCGATTTGCACTCTTCTCACAAGAGAAGTTTTCTAAGAAGATCGCATTCCGTTAGATGTAAATCGAGTAAACCGGGAGAATATAACCCAAAATAAACAAGTTTTTAAGTTTTCTCAAACACTATGATACAAACACATGCATGTATGCGTCATATATCCTTCTCTAGTGAAACTCATCACTCGCACACTTAAAACATGGTCGCAGCCATCTTGGAAGAGAAATCTTCCTGCTTCGAGACGGAAGAAGTAGAAGCAATCGCAACATCTCGGGGAAATTTCCGGAGTAGATTTCCGAGTGTTGCCAGAAATTTCCCCGAGATGTTGCGATTGAAGTAGAAGATCTTCCAGAAGCAGAAGAGCTTCAAATCGAGTGACCGGAAGATATATTCTAGAAGGAGAAGAGTGCAAATCAAGTGGGGCTCCGGAGAGGGATAATTTAGATTATTTTGCGGATTATTACGGATGAAAATAAAATTGATAAACAATACTAATACAATGACTGTTTGTGTATAATCCAACTTCCAATATAAAACAGTGATTATCCCTTGTGTAAAGTGTAGCTTATCAAACGACTTAGGCCACTATGTCCCGAACCAAACTATAAATACACCGGAATTTAAAGACCTATACTTACGACTTTACCGGAAAGGTCAACTAAATATTTAGTATCATCTCGTATAACCTACAAACGGGTGTCAGGTTCGAACAATTGATGGCTATGTCGTTCTTACCTGGTACCTAGAGAGTATGACGTCATAGTATAATTATCAATATCGTGTCATCTTCTATGATATATTCATCATCATCATCACCATCATCATCATACTTTATTTCCTCCGGTTGGAGATTTTAAATACAAGGAAATCGACATAAAAAAAGTAAATGAACAGAGGAATTAGAAGAAAACGCGAAAAAAATATGTATATACATCGAGATACAAGCGCGGCATTGAAAGGGATTTTCATGTCCGCGCGAAACAGTTACGTTGGGTTAAGTCAAGACATTACGACAGACATCGCGTAACACGAGCGACAAATCGAACAGATTTCATGAGGAATTGTTCATAGTCTGTATCGTCAATGAATGGAATTCCTGTATTGGCTCCTAATATGGTGCGGGTGAAGGCAGTAGCATCCATTCTCTCAATGAAATGGAATACAGTTGGACCGAAGGTAATGAGAATGTCTTCCATAAAGCTTTGTTTTAGAGCAATATTGCCTATACAATCAGCACACAGATGAATTACTGCGACGTCATGAGACATTGTGCAGAGTGGGCATTGTATGTCATACATTGTATGTCACAAATTTCGTCTCTTATTTCACTTACGATGGAAAGTTTCAATATAAAACCTTCAGATTGTTCCACAAGACGTCCGAAGGTCATACCCCTCTTTTAAAGTTAACAGTAATAAAAAACATTTAAGGAAAAAATATACAGAAAATTTTAACCTCCGATAATGTTATATGAATTAATGAATAATACTAATACAAAAACACTGGAGAATCTTTGTACTTTTATCAGGGTAATTTATTACAATATTTATTCTCCTTGATACAAATGTACATTTAATATCGTCATTATTTACTGTGTACTGCCGACTACGGACACTACAATTACTATATATTATATTGTAAATATGTTTCTCTATACATTGTATTCGTTATAGAAGTCACCTCACGGTTAATAACAAAGCTCTTAGAAATCAAAGTATTGTCCCTTAAGTTATGATGCGTTTTAACCCCATATTTCATTGAATTTCCACCAATCAGCAGATAGCAAAATGGCGGCCATTTTTTTGAAGTCACAGTAGTATTAGTATTTGTACCAAATTTTATCAAAATAGGACAATATCTATTTTTCATCAATCAGAAGTGTCTATTTCATTACCATGGCTACCAAACTTTTCGAAACTGTTGCCACTGTCTTCAGCCTCCCTCAAAACCACTATATATGTACCACTTTTTGGCAAAATCACACACCATCTTAATTCTGACCAATCAGAGGTCGCTGTTTCATTACCATGGCAACCGAGCTATTCGAAAATATTGTCATTGTTTTAGACATCCTTCAAAAACCCTATGTACCCAATTTCAGAAAAATCAGACAATACCTAAATTTTAGACCAATCAGAAGCAAGATAATGGCGGCTTTTTTAATCCAGAAAAAAGAAGTCACAGTCGTGTCTGTAGTGTCATCAATTCAGAACTTTCAGTACTTTGATTGTTTAATATTCCAACTTGAGTGCGTCAAGGTGCTCCTAAGATAGTCAATCTCTGAATGAAAATTAATGTTTAAACATCGAATTTTAAAAGCCTGTAATTTGTCCAATCACAAAACAGATTTCATCGTTGGTTTATCATGCCATACCAATCTTCCTGAAAATCGGACAACAACTAAATTGCGATCAATCAGAATTCACTAGACCGCTATTTTGTGAACAATGCATTTTTCTCTTCTTTTCTTTCTTTCTTTCTTTTTATTTAAGAGTGTGTCTTAAATTCATCCATTCCTTAAATTTTCAGCTTGATGACCAAATGTACTTTAATACATATATATGGACCGTGGACTGAAAATTACTTCTTAATCCCTGTGCTAACAATATTCCTTACTAAATCACTTTGAAGAGTCTTCCTATTATTAAAATGATAAATAAAAAAGGTAATCAACAAAAGTTTGAATACAAGTATCACCCTGACATCAAAAAACCAATTTAAAAATCCTCAATTTATTATCCGTAAAATTCTTCTCGATATAAGGCCATTAAAATCCTAAATTTATGACTGATAAAAACATCAAATCCTCGACAAATAAAATCCTTAAAGAATCATATGTTTTGTTGACGTTATGAAGTTGTATTTGTGTATCTTATAACACCGACACAGAAAAGCTTCAATATCGGAAAAACATAAATGTTCACATTAATGAAATACATCGAACTTAGTCGGAAAATAAAAGCAAAAATACCAAACGAATCAATGTTGTATATCGAAAAAGAAAATGTGGGCAAATATAAATATATATAGAATAAAGTTAAAGTGTCCATGTGACGGTAAATACTAATACAATAAAAAGTCAAACACAGATCTGCTGTCTCCCTGTACTTTCGCGGCTACATCGTATATATGTATAGGTACATAATATGTACGGGCAGTTTTTTCCCCCTTCTCAACGTCCATGTCAGTATGAATACCTAACTATCGTTTAATCCTTGTATACTGTACAGAAGCTGTATAAAACACATTCAGTGTAGATTTATCAGACAACGACTAAGGAAACACGAAGCACATTTGACGTAGAGTTCCTGTTATCGAGGTAGCTAGGATTTATAGGTTTAAAGTCTTCTATCTCCGACAGTCATATATAACGCATTACGTCCGCTACACTTCACACGCCTCACGCGAAACAGGTAAATATCAGAATATCGACAAATATATTTATTATATACTTAAAAGTCAGTTAAAATGCTCCATATAACATACATATGGAGAATTAAGAACTCTCTTTTCGGGCGTATTATACTTTTTATGTGGTATTGCTCTTCGATAAAGTTTCTTGGAATAAATAGTGTGTATCTAGCCGTCTTTTTACAAAGATATTGTTTGCATTTGAATATATTATCAATAAATCTTAAGGGTGACGGTATGTGTCAAAGTTGCTGTTCAAATATTGGTCGTATGACCTCTGAATTTGAGTATATTGAAAATCATATCGCGTTTAACAAAAAAAAATGGATTTTCTTCTAATTATACACCAATAAGTTCACGCGTTTTCATAGAAATATTGTATTACATTTTAAAGAAGCGTTAAAATTAACAACAGGTCTACACAATACTACACGGAAACGGAAGCTGAATGAAAATGATAGACTCGGGGATTCAACTATCGATTGATTTTAATGAGTGATTTATTTTCAGGTAAAGTATGTGAATACCACCGATTAGAATACATTTTAGAAAACGTCATGAGCTATGGAATAATCTTAGGAATGCCGTGAAACTATATAGTAGGATCTTCTCTGAACATTTCACAATAATAAAAATCTTATCCGTATAAGCGTAGACTATTAGTGTACAGAACGTATCATAAGTTGTATAATAAACAAGCAAGTCAAACCAAACGGTTCACATATTCCGGATAAGAAAATATCTGTCCTCACAGATCAGGCCAGTTCAACAACCAGGCGACTTCACGAATCCATTTTTTTATTCGGAGGAAATATGTGTGATTTAAAATCACATAAAATATAGTAATTATGAATAATAGCATTAAACGTTTTCAGTGCCTATGGTATACAATAGGGATTATATCTTTAGAAAATCCTTAAAACGTCTTTAAAATGTTCTTTAACGCCCAAGATATGTTCAGAAATACAACCCGGATTTGATCCTCAAGAAAATCTTCAATTTTAACGCGAAATTTATTCTTATTTGATAAACACATCATAGATCGTGGATCTCTCGAAACGAGAATCGACAAGTTTGACATGTATCGAAAGTAAATTCAACTATCATGATGATAAAATGTCAACTTACCTTGAAACCTTTAAACATATCCAATATTTCGACAGGTACAAAATATCAATCCCATGGTGGCGTATTAATCCACGTGTAAGTATAGGTCTTGATCCCGGGGCCAGGGAGAAAGTTTGTATTCGCTGGCTTTGTTGACAGTTACCATGCGGCGTGCCGGGCGGGTAAGTTGGTACTACTGACGGCCTACCTGTATATATATACAACTGTGTACAAAGGACGGCGCTAATTCGATTTTCACATTCGCATATAGGTATTTACACAAGATTATATGTGGAAAATTATTCGCAGGTCAGTACTTTGTCGCCTCTTTAAATGAATTCAAATGTGACCTGATATTTAGTTAAACAAACCTGAAGTCCAGACATACGTTTTCGCATAAGTTTGATTTATTTGGCTGTGCGAAATGGAATTAAGTTGTGTAAACAGCCCCAAAGTATGAACAGGAAATTAAAATGTCGAATACACTCTTTTGTTAATGTGTTGTACTTTAAAAGTAATCAACCTTCTAATATACCATACACATATAAATAGCTTTTTAACGTACCTCATAGGTTTCTAGTCAGAAATAATTGCCATTTAGTACATACATACCTTTTGCGTACATGGATCGTTCAAGCTTAGTTCCTGGCCTGCTAGCAGAAACGTTTGAACAACCACCTTTATGCCTTCTTCAAAGACCGCGGGCATATAAATACCAATAATCTTTATAATCAATTATTTCTATACATCATATAGAACGTGTGTTTATTCTACAATGCCCACACCACATTATAGAGATATAAACAATTTATTTAGTTGCCGTCGGTGAATTAAGTTTTCTCAAGAAGAATCCTCCAGGAACGCAATACACGAATCCGTTGAAACACAAAACGACTGTTCCTTAGCAACCCATGGATTCCATAGCAACGTATTCCCCGTTGATTTGGATAAGAATTTAATTCAAATGTATTCCATAGCAACGTATTCACTGTTTGGTTTGGTTAAGAATTTTCTTCAAATAACGCGGTTTTTCTTCTGTTTATAGAAATATTCCGATTGCCTTGGTCGCCGGACCGAAGTCCATTTCTCTATATTTCCGATGACAGTGTTCCAGACCACCGGACGAGAAGTATGAACGACAGCGATTCCTGGGTGTGTCGTCAGTGCCTAAAAAGTCGATTCTGACGTGTCAATTTATAATATCTAGTTCTTAATAGATTGTACAGAGTATATCGTGTTCATACACAAGTAGACTCGAATTAAATTGTTGACATAAAAGGCCTACTCTCCGATTGATCGCGATATGCCTAGCCTCTGGTATCCTGTAACATTTAAACTTCCACCATACAGCCGGTAGTCGGCTGATCGGCCAGGTACGTTCTGAGTTGACAGGCTTTAGCGGACATTAAATAAAGAGATGACATTTGAATACCCCTTGACTCTGGTTTCAATGCATAATCGATATCCTATGATCATTTCTAATATACAATCTCATTTCCATATTGTATTTTAGTATTGAACGTTATTTTTCCGTGTAATTTTATTACTGGCTTGACCTTCAGAAACCGAAGTTGTCTGATTTGTAGCCGGAATTACGGGAGCCTGGTTATGTCCCCAACACGCGGTGATTATTGAATACTGTTGTTGACTTAACCTGTTATTAAAATAGGTATAAAAATCAGATATATTGGATTTGTTTACAAACACCGACTGGTGTACTGTTTAGATAACAATTACGATTGAATTAGCTAGCAGCTGTATATAGCTTACACAATATTTAGAGTATCTCGGTAAATATCCGACAAATTTCACGGAAAGGTGATATTTTATCAGTTTCATCGAAGTGTAAACCTCGATATACATTCGTTTCATCTGCCACTTCAATTTTAAAACGTCTGTATAACTAAACCTTCACTAGAGTCACATGGCATAATTACTTTTCAACAATATGTGACACAGCTTAAAATACAGAAAATGTATTTTTTTCGGTCTTACACTAAGATAGGTAAGGTACCTATATATACATAACCAATAATTGATGACGACGACGATGACGTCATCATGGCTTAGCAAGTTCGATCGCATGCCCGACCTATGAGGTCTCTTTGGACACCAACGAATTTATTTGTGAATCACAGAATACACAAGGGAGATAACTCTGGTGATGCACAATCCTGAAATCCTCGTAAATTACATACAAGTGTATAGAAAATACCTTGTATCGTGCAAACAGGTTCAAGTGATAATCAATATATTTATTTATCTTTCAGGTTTTAAGTGAGCCGCGCTTGAGAAAAGGTTTTTACTTTTTATTGTGCAATTGACATGCTTAATGATAAATCACATGTACTTACTAGTAATATCCTCCAGAAGTTTCCAATATATTCAAGTGTTTATTTCAAAAAGATTTCTTTTTTTAAAGCGAAACAGAAATATCATCGATTGCCCTTGATCCCGATAGTTACAAGATTTCATTTGCTCTTAGAGTAATGAAAGATTGCCCCCATATCCTCCCCGTCAATTTCCTTCAGTCTCCCCCCCCCCCCCCCCCTCCCCATCAACTTCCTTCAGTCTCCCTCCCTCCTATCATCCCCAGTCAATTTCCTTCAGTCTCCCCCCCCCCATCCTCCCCATCAATTTCCTTCAGTCTCCCCCCCCCCCCCATCCTCCCCATCAATTTCCTTCAGTCTCCCCCCCCCCAATCCTCTCCATCAATTTCCTTCAGTCTCCCCTCCCTCCTATCATCCCCATCAACTTCCTTCAGTCTCCCCCCCCCCCAATTCCTCCCCATCAACTTCCTTCAGTCTCCCCCCCCCATCAATTTCCTTCAGTCTCCCCCCCAATCCTCCCCATCAATTTCCTTCAGTCTCTCCCCCCCCCAATCCTCCCCCATCAATTTCCTTCAGCTCCTCCCCCCCCCCATCCCTCCATCAACTTTCCTTCAGTCTCCCCCCAATCCTCCCCATCAACTTCCTTCAGTCTCCCCCCCCCCCCCCAATCCTCCCCATCAACTTCCTTCAGTCTCCCCCCCCCCCCCATCCTCCCCATCAACTTCCTTCAGTCCCCCCCCCCCCCCCCCCCCCCCCCCCCCACTCCTCCCCCATCCACGTTCCTCCACTCTCCCCCCCCCATCAATTCCTTCAGCTCTCCCCCCAATCACTCCCATCAATTTCCTTCAGTCTCCCCCCCATCCTCCCCATCAACTTCCTTCAGTCTCCCCCCCCCATCCTCCCCCAATCCTTCCTTCAGTTCTCTCCCCCCCCCCCCCATCCTCCCCACCAACTTCCTCAGTCCTTCCTCCCCCCCCCCCCAATCCTCCCCATCAACTTCCTTCAGTCTCCCCCCCAATCCTCCCCATCAACTTCCTTCTGTCTCCCCCCCCCCCCTCACCTTCCTTCTCTCCCCCCCCCCCCCATCACTTCCTTCGTTTTTCCCCCCATCCTGTCCTGTCTTTCTCCCCCCCCCATCACCTTCCTTCATCTCCCCCCCCACCTTCCTCCCCCCCCCCCCCCCACTTCCTTCTGTCTCCCCCCCCCCCATCAACTTCCTTCTGTCTCCCCCCCCTCAACTTCCTTCAGTCTCCCCCCCCCCCCCATCAACTTCCTTCAGTCTCCCCCCCCATCAACTTCCTCTCTCCCCCCCCAAATACTTCCTTCGTTCTCCCCACCCCCTCCACTTCCTGTCTCCCCCACAATCGCTCTGCCCCATCGAACTTCCTTCAGTTCCCCCCCCCCCCCCCCATCAACGTCCTCTGTCCTCCCCCCCCCCATCCCCTCCCCCCCCCCCCATCAACTTCCTTCTTTTCCTCTCCCCCCCTCCTTCCTCATTCTGCTCCCCCCCTCTTCCTTCTCTTCCTCCCCCCCATCATCTTCCTCATTCTCCCCCCCCATCAACGTCCTTCAGTCTCGCCCCTCCCGCCCCCCCCCCCATCAACTTCCTTCGTCCTCCCCCCCATCACTCCTCGCAGTTCCCCCCCCATCATTTCTCAGTCTCCCCCCCCCCCCCAATCAACTTCCTTCTTCCCCCCCCCCCCCCCTCAACTTCCTTCATGTCCCCCCCCCCTCAACTTGTCCTTCCCCCCATCAACTTCCTTCAGTCTCCCCCCCCCATCAACTTCCTTCTGTCTCCCCCCCCCCCATCAACTTCCTTCAGTCCCCCCCATCAACTTCCTTCAGTCTCCCCCCCTCCCTCCTTCCTCTGTCTCCCCCCCCCCCTCACTTCCTTCTGTCCCCCCCCCCCCTCCTTCCTTCACCTTCCCCCCCCCCTTCCCCTCCCCCCCCCCTCCCCTTCCTTCCTTCTCTCCCCCCCCCCAGCAACTTCCTTCTGTCTCTCCCTCGTCTCACCCCCCATCAACTTCCTCCTATCAAGTCCCCCCCCCCCCATCAAACTTCCTTCATGTCCCCCCCCCCCCCCATCAACTTCCTTCAGTCTCCCCCCCCCCATCAACTTCCTTCTGTCTCCCCCCCATCAACTTCCTTCAAGTCCCCCCTGCCCCCCCCCCATCAACTTCTTCAGTCCCCTCCCCTCCCCATCAAAACTTCTTCAGGTCCTCCCCACCCCCCAGTCAACTTCTTCTTGTCTCCCACCCCCCCCCCATCAACTTCCTTCAGTCCCCCCCCCCCCCATCAACTTCCTTCTGTCTCCCCCCCCATCAACTTCCTTCTGTCTCCCCCATCCTCCCCATCAATAATTTCCTTCAAGTCTCCATCCACCCTCCAATCCGTCCCATCAATTTCCTTCAGGTCTCTCTCTCCCCCCCCCCACCCCCCCCCCCCCCCCCATCCTCCAAATCAATTTCCTTCAGTCTCCCCTCAGTCAATTTCCCTCCTCATAGCCTTATCCATGTTAACTAGATATGACCACATCTCCTTCCCAAAGGTAATTGCACCCTTCCATTAAGTATTGGTCGAGTTCCCATCCTGCAGTCGCGTACATGGATGCCAATATTTTCTGATAAAATCATAATTTCATTTTAGATACATGAAGTCGGCAAATTCCTATTCTGATCTCGGTCAGAAGCGATAGTTTGATAGGGGATGGGGCAGAGAATGCAAATTCCAAGAGCAGACACTAAGCATTTCAGAAGAAGGGAGATAACTCTTCTAGATTGAACCTGAGCAACTGCAGACTTGGATGCAATTTACACCAACGCTATTCTCGGATAATGTTTTAAGTTACAATAGTATGTTTCCGTCAAGCTCAGATGTTAATCTTAATTTGTCTCAATTAAATTAAAAATAATATTTCAATGAAATTATAATTGAACTCAAAATTGATTTACATTATTTTAACAAGGACACCAATTAGATTCTGAAATCAGCCATCATTTTTGGGTGTTATTTTCGCAAAGTTCAGCACCTTTTACACAATTCCTATAACAACATCCATATTTAAAGCTCTTTTTGTTAATCGATAAATGTTAAATATAGATATCAGATCAGACCTCTCTGAACATACTCC